>NW_019104084.1:0-157772 GCF_001856785.1 Myzus persicae | reverse complement strand
GAACTAGACGGATCAACACCAACGACAATAAGCTAGGAGCTAGGATATTAAAGTCACATCTCGCTAGTCTTCATTATTTAATATAGTCACTTTGGACTTAGTAATTTTATTGTGTTTTGTATTAATTAAATAAAAAGTATTCAAATTATAAAGAAAAGTCAAACTCTTGTTCATTTATTTTCAACACCATCAAACGGACGTAGTCTGATTGTTACAATATTATGCATTTACACAAAATAACTATGTAGATAAATATATGCTAAACAGTTTAAGATTTGTGTTATCAAAATAGTAATAATAATAATAAATCCCTAATACAATAAAATGTATTAAAAAAAAAAAGATTTTTTATCTAATTGTCTTGATTGCATTAATGTAATTACGTAATATTAATTATAATTTTTCTCTCCTTTTTTTTTTTATATTTTGTATTTTGTTTTTAAGAATATTATGGTATTCAACAATGTCTAAAACCCTGTGACAGTGTGCTTGACTTTTCTCAGTGAGGGCTTAGGTTCAGACTCGAGTCATACTAAATGTTTTTGCTGCAATGGTGAAAACTTACGCTGTAGCCACGTTTTGAACAAAACACTTAAGTACAGTATTTAAATGGATTATGTATTTATGTCATATTGTGTGGTGATCTGAGCCAACGCCACCACCGATAGCTTCGAAAAATTCTGCATCAGAGCTCGTGAATTTGGCCTGCCAGAGTAGGTGTAGACCAAACACATTATATTCAATACAATTTATCTTTTTATGGAAATTATGCTATAAAATAAATAACAAAATGTGAAATCTTTTTCCCATTATTGCTTAAATTGCGAAATGTTCAACAAACTATAAATTAATTTATTACTCAAACACTTAACTAAATAATAATGGTTGAGCAAATAACTCAATACATAAAAATAACAAAAAAACGAAATTAACCATATTATGCGTCTTACCAATGGCAATACAAAAAAACAGTGATTCATATTTCCGTCAGTGAATTGTATGATAAAATATGAACATTATCACTTTTTATCGAAAACACTGTATTTCTATATTTTAATTTTTTAGTTCTGGGTAATCGCTCTACTGTATAGTAAATGTCAAGCGTAACACTCGATTGAGTAAATCCCTATTCTCTGTAATAGATGAGTTAGATTTCAGTTCAATAATAAATCATTGTATACGAAGAAGGATTCTTAGAGGTCCCTTAGCCTACTTCATTACATTGAAATTTTATTTTATATTTATATTATTATAGTAATACGTGCGGACTACGGACTAAATTTTTACAAAAAATAAAAATTGTATTAATTAAATTATTGTTATTATAATAAACAATAATATTACTAACTGTAATTAACTTTTAAAGAGGTTCTAAGCGATTACATTGTTCATACATTTAGACCAATAAGCTGGCAAAAAAAAACATACTTCTAGTGGTCCAATTTTAATTTTTAAAAACAATTTGAACTCCTCGGTAGTGATGGGCATAAGTGACTAATTACTACCAATTTAGTCGGTAGTACCATATGACTAATTTAGTTACCTACTCGAACATTTTTATTATTCGACTTATTTTTATTATTCGACTAATTATTATTATTCGACTTATTTTTATTATTCGACTAATTATTATTATTCGATTTATTTTTATTATTTAACTTATTATCATTATTCAATTTGACTTTTTTTTATTATTCAACTGATTTTTATTGGACTGATTGTGCAAACTTTAGCATGAATTACTTTAATTCAACAATATAACAAAAATAATAATAATATAACAAAAAACATAAACATTACTAGGAAAAATAAATACAAATTTACAACTATTTGAAATGTTTGTTTAAAAATATTAACATATCTAAATGTTTTTGATGTGTTCTATTCCTTTTTTCTTTTTGCTGACATGATTTCACCTGCTTTTGAAAATATTCTCTCTGAAGGTACTGAGGTAGCAGGGATCACTAAATACTTCAATGCTAAGTTGAATAATTCGCCCAACAGTATTTTGTGTTTGATCCAAAAATCGATTGGCTTTGATTTTCTATTGGAGTGTGGTAAACTGAAATATTGTTTTGAAATGTTATCCGCAGTGCTTACTGATGTAACTTGAGTTCGATCTGTATTCAGTATTTCAGTTTATCATCCAAGAAACTCCATAAATCGATGGCTTCATTATTAGAGATGGTTTGAATTTCAGGAGTTTCAGAAATATTGGAATTTTCTTCTGTAGTATTAAAAAACATACATTTTAATAATTAATCAACATTTTTTATGTAAAAAAAATGTATTAATATTATTAATTCCTTATCATTCAAATTTTCACTGATAAGTAAAAATAGTTCATCTGTAATACTCTTTTCTACGTTTTCAGCATTAATTGTATGCTGAAATGCCAATTTTTTAAAACGAGGGTCAAGTAGAGTCGCTCTTGAAAACTCAGGTTCTGTATTTTGCTTTTCACTGAGTTTAAAACGACTGTTTAAATGTTGCAGCAATTTTTTCTTGAGTAGCTGACCTAAGTATGTTCTCATTTGTTTTGATACTAGAGACATGTGTAAACCTAATAATATTTGTTGAATTATTTATTAATTAATTTAATTTTTTTGAATTTCATCCTTACCTCTTACTAATGGAATAACCATTGCCAATGTCGGATAGTTCTCTCCTTATAACTCAGTAGTCATTACTTCAAATGGTTTTAAAATGGGGATAACATCTTCTATTACTTCCCATTCTTGCGCATTTAACATAACAGATCCATCCTTTAAGGAGAGCATAGCATAGGTCAATGGTTTTTTTAATTCGACAAGTCTTTCTAGCATCAATAGGCTACTGTTCCATCTTCTTGACACGTCATGTTTAAGTTTTAATTTAAAAGCTCCTAACTGTGTTATTTTTTTGGCTAATTTCCTATTTGCAACTTCACTTTTTTTTAAATATGTCACAATGGAACAACACTTCTTTAATTTAGATTAACATTTAGATTTTGACATTCTGAGTTCAATAACTACAAAAAATCAGAGTTATATGACGTTACAATGAAATTATGGGTGACAACGCAAAACGTACGATGGATTTGTGTTTTTATTAAATTTCAATAACCTTTTTGAAAGAAGAATTTATAATAATTTCTATGATTTGTATATAGCTGGTCGTGCAAATTATTAGTCGAATAATAGTCGGTAGTATCAAATAGTCGCTTCTGTCCATCACTACTCCTCAGTCTTTTTTCTATGTTTAGTAGGAAAATAATTTGAGTTTTTTTGCCTCTTGGCACTTTAAAGTGCATTGTAATTTTGAGAAATTAAGCAAAGTAATTTTGAACCGTAATACGAAAACTATAAAAAATTTCCAAAATCCATTTCCTACAAAACATAGAGTAAAGGCTAACAAATTCAAATCATTTTTAAAAATTGAAATTGAACTTTTAGAAGGATGTTAAATTTTGTCAGCTTATTAGCATAATTGATTGCCGAGTGTGTTAAAAAATATTTTTGAGCATGCATTTGATGACTTGTGCATGCGCATACGTGTACTATATAACATAGTCGTCCCGTACGCCTACAGCCCAACAACATGAAATATGTATATTTTTATCAAATTCCTTTAAAATTCTAATTTTATAGACCCAAACTCACACTAATAATCATTTACGACTAACACAAAGATTATGGACGGCTACGACAAGGTTAGAAATTGACTAAATCTTTCCCCTTAAATAATAGCCACTAAATAGCCGCCTTAAGTAAATACAGAATATTTTGAAAATTGAATTGTGTATAGTTTGCACTAATATATAAATAAATAAATATATCATGTAGAGGTACAACTTTCAATTATTAACAATAATATTTCATAAATTACATCAAAATAACTATAGGTTGTTATTTACGGTATAAATATCTTATTATGTCCAATTTTGAACTTCAATCGAATAATAACATTGTTTATTAAGTTGACAAAATATGTACTGTTATAACATTTTTTTTTTACACACAAAATTATGAAGTCGAAAATTGCATAAGCCTACAAACGACATAAAAAGAGCAAACATATTTTTAAAACTTCAATATGTTTAGAAGATGCTGATATAAATATTTCAAATATGCCACCATCCAATGTTGTATCTATGTGTAGCTCAATCCGCTACTACATCGATGAAGACCACGTCCAGATAATGTTGGAGAATGTCAGCTGTCCATTCAGTAGCTCTTTTGCCACCACACGACAGCCAAAATTGCAGAGTCTCGTCTTCAGTCAAGCCAGCCAACTCGGACAAGTCGACCTGTTTCTGCTCCTCTAACAAGACTCGTAATGTCATAGAAACTTCCGCAAGACCATAATATGCGTATTTGGTCATTTCAGTGTCCAGCTGACTGCGGTCCGGTACCGGAGCGCTACCGGCCACAGAAGCCAACGTCTCGCAATAGACGTCAAGGAGATCGTCCCAGTGATCATCCCGTGTCTGGCGATCCATGTTCAAGTACATGAAGTGCGACAAATCTAGTGCCGGTGACCCGTACCGGATGAGAGCCATATCATACAGGAGCGCGTCCGTCGGCCGGCCATCACCGTCATACCGGAACATTAAGTTATGGCGGCCGAAATCGCTGTGGCACAGGACGGACAGAGGTTCGTCCGGCTCCATCACATGCTTCATCGTCTCTACTGGGTCGGCCAATAGTTCTACCCGGAACCGGTGCAGCCTTTGTTTATATCCACCGCTGTCATCTTGTCGCTCCTCCAGCATATCCAACGCAGTTGAAAACAGTCCTTGGAGAACTTTACTACTGAGGTACCATTTGCCCTCCGCACTCCATTGCGTTTCCGCCACTTTGTTCACCAGTTCTATGAATTTGACTCGATCCCCATGTTTTGCTCTGTAAGACAAGCTGTGAAACCTGTAAAATTGGTCATGTTGATTTCAGTACGGCAAATAATTATAGTACCACCGTATAATATGTAGGGTTACACTTTAAACCTTAACCATATATTTCAAAACTTATCCATCCGTCTAATTCAATCCACAGAATTGCTATATCACAGTAAACTACTAAATTAAAATATTTAACTCATTACTGTATTACACTCTTACCCTCCTATAAGACAGAAGCGAATTATTCATTTTTAAATCTATGTTATAAAAAAAAACATTTATTTCGCGTGAGAAAAATGTTGAGGATGATGTATGGGTCATACACCGTTGATGTATAACACAAGATTATCAGTCTACTCCAGTGATTTCAAATACATATTATCTACATGCCATATATTTTTTCAAAAACAGTTAGCACACCAAATTTTAAGTGTTCTTTTTAAACTTATATAGGCAAAGATACATACGAAGTCCGTTCAGCTAAATGACTTAAAATATTATGAAATTACTTTTATTATAATTACTAACCAAAGTATTTATAAAAATATAAACAAAGCAGTTGTCTATTTCACTTATTTTACCCACAAAATTACCAATAAAAAAATACGATGAACACTAACTTCAAAATAAAAAATGCAACTAAAATTTAGTGTTTTCACAATTATTTCGAATATTAATGTTCAACATGTATTTCTATTACGAGCTACATGGAAAGGGTAAACGGGCCACATGTGATATTTAAAACCACTGGTCTACTCACTTTGCCAGTGTCCGTACAGCTATGGCCATATGATCATAATCCAAAGTCAACCGATGATCATTCACCGCTGATCTGTATCCACGGACTGTTTCGTTTCCCAAGACGATCAGATCCCGATCCGCTAGGTCACCGAAATCGTTGCGGCCGTAGAAGTAACGGCATAACGACGGTGTCGTGGAACAATCGTCATCCCTTGGTGAAACAAACGATAACAGAAATGGAGTGATTTGTTCGTAGAACAACTTCTCGTTATAGAACTGTTGGTCGTTCATGCAAAACTCCCGCTTTTCGGGATTTATGTGCTTGAACTTAAACACTAGCGGATGAATCTGATTGCGGCAGTCTCGGTCGCTGACCGTCATCGTCCCGTACAGCACTACCGAACAGAATTGATTCGGTTCGGTGTGCCACCTGTCAAGTTTGAAGGACACGAACACGCTGTCAGGTCCAAAAACTTTGGATTCAATCATTTTTTCAGCCACAGTTACAGCTGCCGCCGCATAGTGTTCTAAAACGTAAATTAGCTTGCTCGAATAATTTCTAGACTTACTTACTAATTTAAAATAGTTGTCAGTGAGGTTAGTATTAGTAATTACATTTGAATAAAATCTACTCATTTAAGGATGAATGACATAAGTACTTACGTAGTTTGGCAGTTTTTAAAAAGTATATTTATTATTTGATTATTTGAGTAAAATAAAGATGTGTTAAAATTGTATTAAATAATATAAATTTATGTAAGTCTATTCCCTATACATATTATACAGTATATACATATTATATAACATTTTATCAGTTATGATTTTTCGACGGTATTTGGTAGTAATTTTAAGGATGTTTGCCTTTGTATATTTTTTTATAATATACCATAGATGATCTGTATGGTATTACAACATTTAGGTATCAATTTAGTTATTTCTCAATAAGTACTTAATTATCATTAAATGTTTATTTTGTGTTCCCTTCTTTATTAATCATATACTCGTATATACATACCCAAACAAAACAAATAATATTTTATTTGCAACATAATTTTAAAATTTTAAACACAGAATGTTAGATTTTAATTTATATGTGTTTTTTTTTTTTAAACTTAAAAATAATATCCATCATCAGTAAATTTACTTACGTTTATGTTGATGCTCCATTCCATATACTTTCGTAAAAATACCTTAAAATAAAAATATGTAATGGATACAATAAATCAGTTCAGCAGTAGCTGACTCTCGATACTTGTGTAATTTCTATATAGTCCATATGTGATCAAATATTATACGTATACATCGACTTCCTCTTATTGTATTGTATTTTATCTAGGTAAAACCTACATGCATTAAGTGCGTAGGTACTTCAAGACATTATGTATTATCTATTACCAACAACTAAGTGTTATATCGCGGCTTACACATACGTAAGTAGAACTTTTATTATTGTATTCGAGAGTTTTGCAATTTTTTTAGTATGTCAGTAAAATTGTATGTACCTATTTGTTGTGTCGAAAAACGTAGCGAACATTTAATACAATGCACGTGTAGAAACATCATACAGTATGACATTTATCTATCATCGTTTTCCTTCAATTGCGTATTTTTTTAACAACAAACCCATTAGGTAGCTTCGATGATTTAAATTATCTGCGTCCTTCTTATTTAATTAATACTCCACTCGAAACCTAATTTTTTAATGAAATTTTGAATATGTAGTTATATTGTACAAAAGACGACTCTCGCCGTACAAATCTATACCAACCGAGAACAAAAGTAGTATGCCTTGAGTTTGTGTTAAAGTTTAGTTATGAACAATAACATTTAACATTAAAAAATATGAAAATGATCAAATATATTCATTTTTTACAGTGCAATCAAAATTGTTTGTCTTGTTTGTAATTGTTTTTTTTAATAATTAACTTATCGATAACAACTTATCTACAGCTAAGTACTTATACAAAAGTTCTGCCCAACGTTATTTGTCAATAATCTACTTTTTAAATTTTTTTAAAGAATATTCTATAAAAATATGTGGATATTTGTATCTATTACTTATCATTATTATTAGAATTAATGTTACAGAAACTTAAATTTAAAAACTTCTATAAATGAACGATGAAAATCTGTCAGAGTTAATTACAATGGTCCAACACTGTGTACACAAGGTATTTGTCTTAACTGTGTTCAAAAACATAAATTTATTTTAAGAACAAGATATTCCTACAGAATACGAACTATAGGTATAATATAAATGCAATCGATCTATAATATAAAATGTAACAAATCTTTTTTTTAAAATCCTTTTCAAGTTAAAATCAATTATTATGGACATAAACGCCTGTTGTGGTTTTTAAGGCAAAAATTATTTCAATCGATAATTCAATATCATATATTATGTTCACCAAAGATGTATACTATGTACAAGGTGAACTCGCGTATTCACGGTACTTAAATAAATATAAAATCGTTGAAAATTGGTAACGTCACAGCTCATCCGTTATAGATATTTCTATTTGCAGTATCGTATCCGCTCTGTGTGTTACCAACCACATGGCGATATCCGTTAAGCTAAACTAATAATAATTGGGGCTAATGGGTACTCATTTATATATTTATAAAGTAAAAATGAATATATTTAGATGGTCAATATCTCTTAACTTTTGGAGGTTGCACCAATCCTGCGTTAAGTCCTTTCGGTCCAAACGAACTGTGCTTTAAACAATGGAGAACCTAATGCGTTTCCTTGAAACCAGTCACCAGCTATAGCCATCATCGTACTAACAAACTTTTGTGCAAAGTTTGTACTAATATATAAATAGATAAATACATTATTTTGAGGAAAATATAAATCCCAATGCGTTGCTAAGAATAAACAAAAATGAAAACCTACTTAACCTATCACTTTTGAACTTATAATCTATAATACCATCGTATGTCTATTTAAATTTAATATTTCTGTATAATGTTTATGTAGGTATATATTATTATTCATAAATTATAAATCAGATTATCTAGTAACAAAAAACTGGTTAGCAAGTTATAACTGGAATTATATATCCTCCCCCAATTTCTCAAGAGTCAAGAATTTATAGATAAATACTAAAATTAAAAAAAAATTGTTTATGTTAAACGCTAAAATTGAATAACGTTTAAAATTTCAAATATTTCATAACGTTTAAAGTTTAAACTATTCATACCGTTAAGAAGAAAATTGTATAAACGTTTTATATTTGAATAACGTTCAAACACATACATTGAATAACGTTTAAAATTTTTAATTGCCCATAACGTTTAAATTCTTTATAACGTTAAACACTTAATTGCTCTAAACGTTTGAATTTCCTATAACGGTAAACGGTATTATTTTTTTTGATTTAAGCCCTGCTTTAAACAATGGGGAACCTAATGCGTTTCCTTGACACCATTCACCAGCTATAGCCATCAACATACTAAAAAACTTTTGTGTATAGTTTGTACTAATATATAAATAAATAAATATATCATGTAGAGGTACAACTTTAAATTTTTACCAATAATATTTCATAAATTACAACAAAATAACTATAGTTGGTATTTACCGTTTAAATATCTTATTTTGTCCAATTTTGAACTTCAATCGATTAGGAACCTTGTATATTAAGTAGACACATGTACGGTCATAAAATTTTTTTTTCACACACAAATTATAAAGTCGAAAATTGCATAAGCCTATAAACGCCATAAAAAGAGCAAACATATTTTTAAATCTTCAATATGTTTAGAACAATATGCTCTTATAAATATTTATTAAAAATGTCAAGCATCACAAAAAGTTATTTAAAATTACATTTAATAAAGCAAAATCACCACCGAAATATATATACAAATACTAAAATAATCAAACAATTTAATTTTGGCTTTATTTAGAGTTAAGCAAAATTTGTTTGTACAATGTCACTATTTTTTTTTTATATATATATAAAAGTAGTCCCATTATAAATAAACTATGATCTAAATCTATCTATATAACACTATGACAGCTCGGCTTAACTTTTTTTTTTCCTATAATAATAGAATAAAATATAAGCAACCTGGCAAAGTTTATGGCAAGTAAATTTCAAAATATGCCACCATCCGATGTTGTATCTATGTGTAGCTCAATTGGCTACTACATCGATGAAGACCATGTCCAGATAATGTTGGAGGGTGTCAGCTGTCCATTCAGTTGCTCTTTTGCCACCACACGACAGCCAAAATTGCAGCTTCTCATCATCAGTCAAGCCAGCCAACTCGGACAAGTCGACCTGTTTCTGCTCTTCTAACAAGATTCGTACTGCCATAGAAACTCGCGCAAGACCATAATATGCGGATTTGGTCATTTCAGTGTCCAGCTGACTGCGGTCCGGTACCGGAGCGCTACCGGCCACAGAAGCCAACGTCTCGCAATAGACGTCAAGGAGATCGTCCCAGTGATCATCCCGTGTCTGGCGATCCATGTTCAAGTACATGAAGTGCGACAAATCTAGTGCCGGTGACCCGTACCGGATGAGAGCCATATCATACAGGAGCGCGTCCGTCGGCCGGCCATCACCGTCATACCGGAACATTAAGTTATGGCGGCCGAAATCGCTGTGGCACAGGACGGACAGATGTTCGTCCGGCTCCATCACACGCTTCGTCGTCTCTATTAGGTCGGCCAATAGTTCTACCCGGAACCGATGCAGCCTCTGTACATATCCACCGCTGTCGCCATGTCGCTCCTCCAGCATATCCAACGCAGTTGAAAACAGTCCTTGGAGAACTTTGCTACTGAGGTACCATTTGCCTTCTGCACTAAATTGCGTTTCCGCCACTTTCTTCACCAGTTCAATGAATTTGACTCGATCCACATGTTTTGCTCTGTAAGACAAGCTGTGAAACCTGTAAAATTGGTCATGCTGATTTAAGTACAGCATATAATTATAGTACCACTGTATAATATGTAGGGTTACACATTAACGTATCCGGACATTTCGGCGTGTCCATTTCGGCGTGGACACTTCGGCGTGGCCATCTGGGCGTAGCTGGTTCGGCGTAGAGCCTTTTCGGCGTGGGTTTATTTCGGCGTAGTCCTTTTTTCATTTAATTATTTTTCGTCGGCTTAATCTACAAATGGCCGTTGACCACCCGACACTATGGGCATTTATATCATGTTTAAGGAGAATTCAAAGTGGCCGAGACACCTTCTTTTGCAAATTAGAAACAGGCAAAAGTCCACCAAAAAAGAAAAAAAAATACATTGACGTCGATAAACGTATTTTAAAATTAGTCAGCGATTATGATAATCGTAATATTATGAGTTTTTTAAGAGGAATAGCACATAATTTAAGTATGATGACCTGAATATTTTTATTTGTAATTTTAATAGCATTCTCCTTATTTTAATTCAATTTGTATTATTTATTTATTTTTTATTGTTTATTATTATTTATTTATTTATTGTATTTACTATTTATATTTTAAGTATGATGACCTGAATATTTTTATTTGTAATTTTAATAGCATTCTCCTTATTTTAATTAAATTTGTATTATTTATTTATTTTTTATTATTTATTATTATTTATTTATTTATTTATTATATTTATATTTTATAGTGACTTACCTAATTTCTTAAAATGGCTCTACGCCGAAAAGGCCCTACGCCGAAATGGCCACGCCGAAGTGGCGACGCCGAAATGTCCTAGACCGACACATTAAACATTAACCATATAATTCAAGACTTTTCCATCCGTCTAATTCAATCCATAGATCCACTTGCTATGTCACAGTAAACTACTAAATTAAAATATTTAACTCATTACTGTGGTACACTCTTACCCTCCTATAAGACAGAAGCGAATTATTCATTTTTAAATCTATGTCATAAAAATAAACATTTATTTCGCGTGAGAAAAATGTTGAGGATGATGTATGGGTCATATACCAATGATGTATAACACAAGATTATCAGTCTACTCCAGTGATCTCAAATACATATTATCTACATGCCATATATTTTTTCAAAAACAGTTAGCACAGCAAATTTCAAGTGTTCTTTTTAAACTTATAAAGGCAAAGATACATACGAAGTCCGTTCATCTAAATGACTTAAAATGTTATGAAATTACTTTTATTATAATTACTAACAAAAGTATTTTTGAAAATATAAACAAAGCAGTTATTTATTTCACTTATTTTAACCACAAAATTATCAATAGAAAAATACGATGAACATTAACTTAAAAAAAAAAAATGCAACTAAAATATAATGTTTTCCCAATTATTTCCTATATTATTGTTCAACTTGTGTTTCTATGGCGAGCTACATGGAATGGGTACGAGGGCCACATGTGATATTTAATACCCCTGGTTACTCACTTTGCCAGTGTCCGTACAGCTATGGCCATGTGATCATAATCCAAAGTCAACCGATGATCATTCACCGCTGATCTGTATCCACGGACTGTTTCGTTTCCCAAGACGATCAGGTCCCGATCCGCTAGGTCACCGCAATCGTTGCGCCCGTAGAAGTAACGGCATAACGACGGTGTCATTGAAACATCGTCATCCCTTGGCGAAACAAACGCTAGCAGAAATGGCGTGATTTGTTCGTAGAACAACTTCTCGTTATAGAACTGTTGGTCGTTCCTGCAAATCTTCCGCTTCTGGGGATTTATGTGCTTGAATTTCAACACTAGCGGATGAATCTGATTGCGGCAGTCTCGGTCGCTGACCGTCATCGTCCCGTACAGCACTACTGAACAAAATTGATTCGGTTCGGTGTGCCACTTGTCAAGTTTGAAGGACACGAACACGCTATCTGGTCCGCAAACTTTGGATTCAATCATTTTTTCAGCTACAGTTACTGCTGCCGCCGCATAGTGTTCTAAAACGTAAATTAGCTTGCTCAATTAATTTCTTGACTTTCTTACTAATTTAAAATAGTTGTCAGTGAATATATTATTAATTATATTTGAATAAAAGCTACACGTCATTTAAGGATGAATGACATAGGTACTTACGCAGTTTGCTGGTTTTTAAAAAGTATATGGATTATTTGATTATTTGAGTAAAATAAAGATGTGTTAAAATTGTATAAAATAGTATAAATTTATGAAAATCCATTCCCCATACATATTATACAGTATAGACGGTAGCGTGTCATGTGTTCGAAAATCATGTGTGCGCATGCCGTATATTCGAACGTTTAGTGTACGAAAGATTGTCTGTACGAAAGATTATATGTTCGAAAGATAGTAGGTATGTGTGAAATTGTCGATAAATGAAACTAAACAAAAATCACCCTAATAACATTAATCGCGGTTTCATTATATTGGATTTCACACAATATCTTTATTTATTTTACGTGGGGAAAGCATTATAGATATTATTAAAAGTAATTTTTTGTCATCTATCAGTACAGTTCGATACATCATTACAAAAGTATCGAACACAATTTCCTTTGAACGTTGTTTTTAAATAATATTTTATACAATTTGTGTTAGTGATTTTTTTTTTTAATGGCTAGTATACAGACATTTAAAAGTATACATGACAAGGAAATGTTACTTGTAAATAATTATGAATACATGTTTGATGAGAAAAGCCTGGGAATACGTGATCAAAATAATATATATTATTCGAAATGTACAAAACGATATGGAGCAACATTTCGGACAATATTTGAGCACGGTGAACATAAACAAGACAATTGTTTTATTAATAATGATCATTCTTACGCACCAGATACAGTTAAACATCATTGAAAAATTCTAAAAAATAAAATTAAAAAATGTGCTCAAAATTTACAAGATTCGCCAAATCAAATATATCAAAACGAAATCGCGAATTGCACCTCAAGTAACTAAAAACGCATCCAAGCAAATCGTAAAAAGACAAAGAAAAGGAAAAGAACTAGAACCAGTTTCATTAAATTTTATACCTTCCTTTGAACTTCAAAATACAATTTCAGGACAACCTTTCCTTTTGAAAAATGCAATCGAAGGAAATAATAAATTTATGATTTTTACAACTGTTCAAAATTGTATATACTTGAGGGAATCAAATTTTTGGCTCGCTGATGGAACCTTTAAAGCTTGTCCTGGAATTTTTAAACAGATATTTACAATACATGGATCAATTTCACGAGGTATTAATGGCAACATTTGTGTACCATTGGTATACGTACTGATGACCAACCAAACTGAAGATGACTATAAAACAGTGCTAAACGAGTTTAATAATTTTGCTATTAAAAATAATATTTATTTCGAAAGTAATAAGGAACTTGAAATAATAACGGACTTTGAAAAAGCTTCAATCAACTCGATCAATGACGTCTTTCCATTTGTAACCCATTCTGCTTGTTTTTTTCACTTTTGTCAAAATATCTGGCGCCATATTCAAAAAGAAGGGCTATCTACAAAGTATATGGAAGACCCGGAATTTAATTTGATTTGTTGGCATTTACCTGCTCTTTCTTTTCTTCCAGTAAATAAAGTACGTATTAAAAAAAATTACATAACACTTACTTTTTTTAATTTTATTATTTATTTTATTACTATCTAATATTTTAGAGTCATGCAATGTTAATAATATTATTCGTGGGAACTTGCAATTTTTTTAATATATCAATATATTTTTTAGGTAATCGAAGGTAGGGAAATTGTGAAATTATTATTTAGTGATAACGAAAGAGAACAATCACTTTTAGAATACTTCGAAAATACTTACATTTATGGTAAACCAGCTATGAGACTACGTGGACGTATTAAACCTCACCGACACCCTCCCTTATTTCCAATTGACATGTGGTCAGTAGCTTCAAGAATTGATGCAAACTTGCCAAGAACAACAAATATTTCTGAATCATGGCACGGTCGACTTAATAGGTATAGGAACAATATATCAATAACCATAACATAATTGTTACAACTAATTAAACTATTAAAAAATGTTTATAGATTAGTATCAAAACAACCAGAAGTTTACAAATTGATGAGAAAGTTCCAAAATATTCAGAATGAAACTGAAAATTCTATAGAGCAAATCATTCAAGGCCGAACAAGTAAAAAAAGAAAAACATGCAACGAAGAACGGGAACAAATAATTAAAAAATTAGTTCTAAGACTAAAAAATTTAGACATAAGTATTATTGAGTTTCTAAGAGGAATATCGTATAATTTAAGTTTTTAGTTTTTTTTTTATTTAGCATTTACATTTATTAACGACTAATTTATTTTACGACTTATTGGTACCTATTTTTAAATTAAATTTTTTACGCAGAAAATCGAATCAACGAATAATAAATATTTTGGTAAAATTCGTGTTTAATTTATCGATAATTTCGAACATATAATCTTTCGAACAGACAATTTTTCGTACACTTAACGTTCGAACATACAGCATTCGAACACATTACTTTCGAACATAAGACCCCTTACCGTATATACATATTATATAACATTTTATCAGTTATGTTTTTTCTATGGTATTTGGCAGTAATTTTAACGATGTTTGCCTCAGGATATTTTTTTATAATACCATAGATGATCTGTATGGTATTACAACTTTTAGTTATCAATTAAGTTATTTCTTAATAAGTACTTAATTATCATTAAATGTTTATTTTGTGTTCCCTTCTTTATTAATAATATACTCGTATATATGTTGCGGTCAATGATGAAAATTGAATATTTACGTTATTAACCGGCCATTAACGTTAGAAGCCAATTCGCTAGGTTATTTTCGTTAACTACCGGGCAATAACGTCCGTATCCAAGATAATAGGTTATTGTTGTAAATCACAAAATAAAATAAAACAATTTTACCTCAATGACGGAATCTTAACGTTATTAACCATTGACTGTTGGTCAATTACGTAAATAAAATTAATTACAGACTACACTTATTAATAATTGTCTTATTATTTTTTTATTATTAATAATATATTATATTTATTATTTATTATTTATTTTCGCAAGGCATGCTGTTGTGACATTTTGAGTTACACAATATTCCTGCTGATTGACAAATGCATTTGTTTGTTCTGCACTTTAGTTTGCAATTGCACCTTCTGCATGTAACCTTGTGATCCAGTGACACTATCAAATCTGCAGCTTCTCTCAGCGTAATTTCTTTTTTGGTATTTACAGATTCCAAATCAACGAAACTTTCTTTGCATGGATCAATCTGCGATCGAGTATACATATGTTCAATAATGCCGTTTTCCGTATGCCGTACTTAATTAAAGAGCATTAATGAATACAAATAAATGTATCTAAATAATATAACTTATAAGTACCTACCTAATTTACATAAATCATCTTCAACCTGGGTCACTCGTGTAACTATCGCTGATTATCGATGATATTTTTATAAATAATACATACTAACGTAGTACCTAACGTGTTTAGTATGTAGATAGATAACTGACAGTTAACAGTGACCCGTATGTTATAAATGTATAATTTACAACAACGTCCAACAGGAGTTGGGAATTGACGCAAATGATAAAAAAATACCCGTGTTTACTACATTAACCATTATGTATCGCCATTTACGTAAATTACCGGCCATTTACGTAAATTCGTATGGTACAAGATAATTTTCGACATTGGCCGGGCTTTAACGTAAATATCAAAATTGTCGTCATTGACCGTAACATATACATACCCAAACAAAACAAATAATATTTTCTTTGCAACATAATTTTAAAATTTTAAACACAGAATGTTAGATTTTAATTTATATGTGTTTTTTTTTTTAAACTTAAAAATATCCGTAATCAGTAAATTTACTTACGTTTATATTGATGCTCCATTCCATATACTTTCGTAAAAATACCTTAAAATAAAAATATGTAATGGATACAATAAATCAGTTCAGCGGTAGCTGACTCTCGATACTTGTGTAATTTCTATATAGTGCA
Source organism: Myzus persicae (assembly GCF_001856785.1). Classification (NCBI taxonomy): domain Eukaryota; kingdom Metazoa; phylum Arthropoda; class Insecta; order Hemiptera; family Aphididae; genus Myzus; species Myzus persicae. The sequence continues at coordinate 141,217 of NW_019104084.1, read as the reverse complement.
TATGTGATAAAATATTATACGTGTGCATCGACTTCCATTTATCGTATCGTATTTTATCTAGGTAAACTCTACTTACATTAAGTGCGTAGGTTATGTAATAGGTTATGTATTATCTATTACTGTGGGAGCCGGGAGTGTTCGACGGTATCACACGATCCCGACGTTCTAAGTTATGGGCAGATTTTCGTATTTGTCCCGTAATTACCTATTCATAAATGTATAATAACTAAATAGGAAAACTTGGTAAATGAACTCCTTGCGTTCATTACAATTCAATACACTAGATAGGTTCTTTATAATAATAATGTGGTTTAATATACAACTGATTTGCATATACACAAAAAAATAATTGATAGGTATGCCTGGTGTACAACAGATTAGAAATTGACAATAAATTATAACAAGACTATAGTATGGGCTGATGTACAACAGTTTATGAATCACAATAAAATGTATTATAAACTTGCCGTTAAATAAATTGTAATAATATGGCTAAATTACAGTTTTGTAATAACAATAAAAATAATAATTTTGGTACTCACAGATGTTTTTGTGGAGTGTAGACTGGCCAGTGGACTTCCTGTTACAATAATATTTCACACAACAGTACCAAATACATAAACGATTTAAATAATAATTAAAATATAAATCACACAGAATATTAAATGACAATTCGACTATTTGAGCCGCTATATTACACTGCTCGCAATAATGCAGAGGGTACTATTTATCAAAAATGCACATAGCTAGTTACATAACAATAAAGGTATACAATATGATATGTGATATTTTATACATCAATACATAATACGCCAATTTTCTTAGCTCGCTATCAGGCAGAGCACACTATTCGTTGTTTTGCAAGTTATACAATTTAAAGCTTTTATTTTTCCGCACAGACAATAATAATATATTGCTCGTTATAACGCAGAGCACACGATTTAAACAAAAACGAAATTAATATGACTTGGCTGTTTATAAAAAGACGCACAGTAAGAAGTGACGCGTATGTTGAGACATTTTTGTACGTACTGACTATTTGATGTATGTGCGTGTGTGTGAGAAACGTTATTCATTATCATATCATATGTTATGTAATATACCACGCGCATTTGGTTTATGTCATTGCGATAGTAGGTACGCCGTGCCTTATCTGATACCTATTACTGGCTATTATAATAATATCTTTGTTGACGATATGCGGAGTATAGGCGTCAACATCCTCCCCCGGTTGAAAATTATTGGTTTTCAACAGTCATGTCATCTTCTTGTATAGAAAGGCGACAGTTTGACAGTAGGCCTACGCATTTCTGTCCCATTTGCTGTTCGCCCCGTAGTGACTCGTATGACCTTGTCCTTCCCTGGGTGTAGATCGGTTATTCTCCCTAGCTTCCATCTTGTGGGATGTTTGTTTTCTCCCTTCACTATCACTACATCATCGATTTCCAAAGGTCTAATATTTGTAACCCATTTCCCATGAACCTGACACTGAGGCAGGTATTCCTTTTCCCATCGTTTCCAAAAACTCTGCATGAGATACTGCACATATTTCCACCGGCGTAATCCATTTGGAGATCTCTCAGCATATCTACTTCCTGTGCTAGGAATAACGGTCCACCGATTAAAAAATGTGCTGGTGTTAGCACTTCCAAGTCCGATGGATTGCTACTGAGTGGTGTTATCGGTCTTGAATTTATTCATGCCTCCACTTGACATAATAGGGTATTAAGTTCTCCCAAGGTGAGACGTGTTTCCTTCATCATACGTGTTAAATTAAATTTTGTAATCTTAACAGCGCTTTCCCACAGCCCTCCGAAGTATGGAGCAGCTGGTGGATTAAATTTCCACTCAATTCGCTATTTTTTTATCGATACTCGTCATAAAGCTTGTGAGTTCTTTCTGTGCACCAACAAAATTAGTGTCATTATCGCTGTATATTTTGCTACACTTTCCTCTGCGCGCCATGAAGCGGCCTAAACAAGCCACGAAGACACTGCTTGAGAGGTCCTCTACCACTTCCAAGTGGATTGCTCTAGTTGAGAAGCAAGCAAAGACCGCTATCCACGCCTTTGACCCAGTAACGCTACGAACTCCACTCTTTATTATTATTGGTCCTGCAAAATCTACTCCACACACGGAAAATAGACAGTGGCGTTGAACACGATCCTTGGGTAGCGGTGCCATTAGTGGTTGTAAAAAGGTTGGTTTGGCCTTGATACATTGAACACACCGTGTTGTGACTGATCTTGCCAAGATTCGTCCCTTTAACGGCCAGTAAATTCGTCTTACTTCCGCTAGTAATGATTGTGGGCCGCAATGCAAGAGCATTCGATGTCGATCTTCGAATATTAAACGTGTCACTCTGTTGTTGGCTGGGATCACTATTTTGTGTTTTTGATCCTCAGTGAAGTTGGAGTTTTCCAAACGACCACCGACTCTGATCAATCCATCCTTCATAAATGGGGATAGGTTGCGGATTTTGCTTCCACGACGTAATTCTTTATTAGTATTGATCCTAACGATCTCTTCAGGAAATGCTTCTTCTTAAACTCGTTTTATTATTGATAAAGATGCGTTCTTCAATTCTAGGACAAAAAGAAATTTGGAGCTGTCTATGACCTTAGATTTCTTGTACTTTATGAAACATAAGATCCAGGCAACGGACCTTACTAAGGTGTTCCAGTTGGAATGGGCGTTAAACAAGTTGTTGATAGTGTCACAAGCAACTAATGAAATTTTTAACTGTCGTTGCTATAGTATTTGATCGTCTTCAATTAATTGGGCAGTGGGGTGAGACCATTTTTCTTCTTCGGTTGACATCCATTTAAGTCCTTGCCACCATTCCTCGGCTACTATTAACTCTGATGAGGTTATTCCTCGTGATATTATGTTCGCTGGGTTTCTATCTGTACGTACGTGATGCCATTGTGATATATCTGTTAATTCCAGGATTTGACAAACACGATTTAGCACGAAGGTTCTTAGGCGCACTCCTTGACTGTTTAGCCAACTCAGCACTATTATAGAATCGGTCCATAAGCGAAAAGTGTGAACACTGACCATCCAAGATTCAGCTGCCTTATTTACTAGCTCGGCCAGCAGCAGTGCACCGTTCAATTCCAGTCTTGGAATTGTAGCTCCTTTCAACGGTACCACCCGAGTTTTAGCACACAGTAGCCTTGAGTGCCATTTCCATTTTCATCTCTTGAGCGGACATATACGCAGGCGCCATATGCTTGTTCTGACGCATCGCAGAAACTGTGCATCTCAACTTCAACGCTAGTCACTGGGATTACCTTTCTTGGTATGACACTTCAGTTATTTAAGGGTTTGGTAAAAGCCAATCCATTTATTTTGCATCTCATCTGATAGTTGGGTATCCCAGCCCATCTTTGTTGCCCACATCTGCTGGAGAAATATTTTACCTTTTACAAGCACTGGTGCTAATAGGCCAAGCGGATCAAAAATCCTGTTTAAATCTGAAAGTATCATTATCTTGGTTAGCCTCTTCTTCCTTGTAATGGTCGATATAGTGAAGAAGAATTGGTCTGCTAATGGTTTCCATTCTAGTCCTAATGATTTCACTGTGTCTTGATCTCCAATTTTTAATGAGAATAAGGGGTCGTGCTCACGTGTTCCTATTAGATTCATAATGGACAGAGAATTTGAGCACCAATTCCTTAATGGTAATTTCCCAGAGTCCATGATGGAGTTGATTTCTTTTTGAAGTTTGGCGCACTCTTCTATGGTGTCTGCACTGGTCATCAAATCGTCCATATAAAAATCATGGAGGATTGCACGAGCTGCTTGGGGAAAATTGAGTCGCTCTTCTTCCGCTAACGATACTAAGCACTGCGTGGCTAGAAACGACGCTGGTGTTGTCCCGTAAGTAACTGAAGTTAATTGGTATGTACGTAATTGCTCATTTGGATCTGATCTCCAAACTATTCGCTGTAAATTCCAATCTCCCTTCGCTACCTGTATCTGCCGAAACATTTTTTTCACGTCAGACGTTATCACATATTGAAATTTCCTGAACCTGGCTAAGATTCCAAAAACATCTTCTTGGACTGTAGGTCCACATTTCAATACATCATTTAGAGATAACCCGGAAGAACTTTTTGCGGAAGCATCAAATACGACACGAACCTTTGTGGTCAAACTGGAAGCCTTAATTACTGCATGATGTGGAAGATAGAACGACGGTTCAGGTATGATCGTTTCTCCAGTTACTTCTCTTGCGTGACCCAGCTTAATATAATCGTTCATGAATGGAGTGTATTCTGTTTTCAATTTGTCATCACCTTGCAATCTTCGTTCTATACTTAGAAACCGGGAAGTCGCCTTAGTCCGTGACGCTCCAAGATTCTTCACTATTGATTTTTTGGGTAAGAACACGATAAATCGACCGTCCATATCCCTACTTGTTGTCTGTCTGAAGTGTTCTGCAATCTCTTCCTCTTCTAAACTTCTTTGGTTAGCTTTCGACAGACGCCCGTAATTGGAACCTTCATCATTTTCTTCAGATTGCCATTCTTCCTCTAGACCTTTACCGACTGAGTTAATACCCAGTAAACAAGTGGGACCTAATTCTCCCGTCACGATCCAACCAAATTAACTGTTCTGCAGATACAAGGGTCGTTTGTCAATTATTCTTCGTTCAGCGCATAGTATATTGAAAAAGGCACCTCCACCTATTAACAAATCAGCGCTTCTTCGTTTATGGAACTCCGGGTCACCAAGTGTTGTTAACACGTTGGCTGGAAGCTTCCAGCCCTCCTTTGGCTCGACACAAGCCGCTAGGTCAGTGACCATGTTTGATAGTACATAGCACAAGAGATCTACTTGATAGTCACTTGTTCTGGACTGAACCTTTATATCTAGACACGATGATGCGTGATTCTGGTTCGCTCCAATCCCACTTATTGATACAGAGGCATTTTTTCTAGGCAACTGCAACAGATTGACTAATTTCTTAGAAATGAAATTGATTTGTGATCCACTGTCTAAGATGACTCGACATTTGCGTTTGTTCCAAAAATTTCTGTTACAAGAACAATAGCTGTGGCAAGGAAAACATGCGCATTTTCATGTTGTGCTGCACAAGAGACCTTGAGTGGTTCTTCCGGAGATTTGGAGCCAGTGCCAGGCTGTGATACTTCTTCGTTATTTCGTTCAAGCTTCTCTTATTACTCGAGATGAATAATAGTATTATGTCTACGTCGGCTTTTTTGATACACAAATCTCGACTTACAAGCATCAATTCTGTGATATGGTGATAAACAGTTATAACATAATCTTTTCTCCCGTACGAAACTTAGTCTCTCGCTGGGTGGAATTTCTTTGAATTTACTGCACATGTACAGTCGATGTATACCGGTGCAATAAACACACTTGTCCTCGGTAGATGATTTTGACGCCACTAATGATTTCTTTGTCCCACTGATTGTATTGACCTTCCTTGAGTTAGTTGATTACTGAAGCACGCTCAACTTACCAGTATTAGTTGACAGAACTTCAGAATTCTCAATGGCAACACATCTGGTCCTCAGAAATCTTTCAAGATCCTCATACTTAGGTAGTGAGGTGTGTTGTTGACTCAGCTGCCATGAATGATTTGTGATGCTGTCTAGACGACTGACAATGATGGTTACCAACCACGCATCCCAATGATCTGTTGGTTGCTCCAATGCCTTTAGTGCTGCAAGGTGGGTACCTACATGTGTGTGCAATGCTTGTAACTCAGCTGAGGACGGATTTTCCACCCGAGGTGCCTCCAGCAGTGACCTGATGTGTGATTGGATAACCAAACCCTTATTGTTGTATCTTTGCTTTAGAAGTTGAAAAACTACTTCATAATTTGCGTCTATCATCGGTACTGATTTTGTGAGATCCAAAGCTGTACCAGAAAGGCCTGCACGCAGATAATAAAATTTCTGGACTAAAGGGTAACCGGTGTCTTCGTACATCATTGACCGAAAACAGTCGTAATATGACTCCCAATTTTATATGTTTCCGTAAAACTCAGGAATGGTAATCGGCGGAAGTCGTGCTCTATTTGATGTCCATGGAGCAGTGTTGCTAGAGCTAATATTTGAAATGTTGGAACTATTTGTTTTTTCTGCGTTTATTATTTCCTGTATTTTGGATCGTATTTCATAGTATTCCCTTTCAAATGTTTCCCGTTCGTTTTCTTCTGTCTCCATTTCATTAGATAACAACTCAATTTGGCTTTGAACGTCGTCATACCTTTAATTGATTTGTAGAAGCTCATCTTGACGGAAATCCAGAAGCGATGTTGGCTGATCCTTTGTTTCAAAACTATTTACGAAGTTCCTCATTCTGGTAAAGGATCTTTTGATCACTCCTCGTCTCTTCTTCAACCCCGCGAGATCTTTGTGTGTATCTTCGAAAGTCATTGTGGATTTATATACTCTTATCTCAGCTGGAATAACCTAACAGTACATTTTATTTACTATTGAACCTGCCTAAGAATATGTATTATATTATCTTTATTTTTTACATATACGGTATATTATACTATATTCCTATTTTTGGCACAAGAACGAGCTAGGCTAACTCAAGATAGGTAATTAAAACGAGTGAATACAAATATCTATCACGTCGAGGTCACCAAAAAATGTAGGAGCCGGGAGTGTTCGACGGTATCACACGATCCCGACTGTCTAAGTTATGGGCAGATTTTCGGGGATATCCCGAGTGCGTCCCGTTTTTAATTTTTACCTTTTTCATAGCCCGAGTGCGTCCGCCGTCTTATCGACAAATTATATTACAGTGCCCGAGTGCGTCCTCGGTCCACAGCTGCTATAGGTATCTATTTAAGATATTTTAACACTGGAAACGGTGGGAAATTGATTTTAATTAATCTATTTGGCTTACCATTATTAAATCAAGTAGATTTAGAAAACTATATTATTGAAGATTTTATATTTATAATGCCAAAACATCAAAAACTTAACGAATTTATGGATAATATAATAGAAAATTATACAGATTCTGGAGCAAAATTTCCTATTTCCATGTGGGCCAAAATGAATAGTAGTTCTAAAAGGACAACAAATGCTTGTTAAAGCATTCATTCCAAGTACAACTCGTTATTTTATACACATTTTTGGAAATATTAAAAAAAATTCAAATCGATACTAAAATAGCAATCCGAACGGCCACACAAACAACAAAAAAAACCAAAACAAAGTACGTGCAAGAAAATATTATACATCGAAGACAATATAAAACAATTTAATAATAATGAAATAACAAGATTCGATTTTTTCAAAAGAATAGCATTTAAACACCAGCTTATATAAATATATAATAATAACAAAAAACGTTTTAATAAATTGTACGCTAACCTAAATTTAACCGTGTAAGCTAGTTTTAATAATTATAATAAAAATAATATTTTTGGGGTGTAAGGCAGTTCACCTCCTCGTGGTGCACCCTGGGTAATTCTAAATGAACTGGACGCATTCGGACGCACTAGGAACATTAAAAAATGTACATTTCGGGACGCACTCGGGAAATTTCCAGATTTTCGTATTTGTCCCGTAATTACCTCTTCATAAATGTATAATAACTAAATAGAAAAACATGGTAAATGAACTCCTTGCGTTCATTACAATTCAATACACTAAATAGGTTCTTTATAATAATAATGTGGTTTAATATACATCTGATTTGCATATACACAAAAAAATAATTGATAGGTATGCCTGGTGTACAACAGATTAGAAATTGACAATAAATTATAACAAGACTATAGTATGGGCTGATGTACAACAGTTTATGAATCACAATAAAATGTATTATAAACTTGCCGTTAAATAAATTGTAATAATATGGCTAAATTACAGTTTTGTAATAACAATAAAAATAATAATTTTGGTACTCACAGATGTTTTTGTGGAGTGTAGACTGGCCAGTGGACTTCCTGTTACAATAATATTTCACACAACAGTACCAAATACATAAACGATTTAAATAATAATTAAAATATAAATCACACAGAATATTAAATGACAATTCGACTATTTGAGCCGCTATATTACACTGCTCGCAATAATGCAGAGGGTACTATTTATCAAAAATGCACATAGCTAGTTACATAACAATAAAGGTATACAATATGATATGTGATATTTTATACATCAATACATAATACGCCAATTTTCTTAGCTCGCTATCAGGCAGAGCACACTATTCGTTGTTTTGCAAGTTATACAATTTAAAGCTTTTATTTTTCCGCACAGACAATAATAATATATTGCTCGTTATAACGCAGAGCACACGATTTAAACAAAAACGAAATTAATATGACTTGGCTGTATACAAAAAGACGCACATTAAGAGGTGACGCGTATGTTGAGACATTTTTGTACGTATACTGACTATTTGATGTGTGTGCCTGTGTGTGAGATACGGTATTCATTATCATATTATATGTTATGTAATATACCTCGGTTTATGTCATTGCGATAGTAGGTACGCCGTGCCTTATCTGATACCTATTATAATAATATCTTTGTTGACGATATGCGGAGTATAGGCGTCAACAATTGCCAACAACTAAGTTTTATATCGTGGTTTACACATACGTAAGTAGAACTTTTATTGTTGTATTCGAGAGTTTTGCAATTTTTTTAGTATGTCAGTAAAATTGTATTTGTTGTGTCAAAGAACGTAGCAAACACTTAGTACAATGCACGTTTAGAAACATCATACAGTATGACATTTATCTATCATCGTTTTCCTTCAATTGCATATTATTTTAACAACAAACCTATTAGGTAGCTTCGATATCAAATATTATGTTCACCAAAAATGTATGCTATGTACAAGGTGAACTCGCGTATTCACGGTACTTAATAAATAAATATAAAATAGCTGAAAATTTGTAACGTCACAGCTCATCCGTTATAGATATTTCTATTTGCAGTATCGTATCCGCTCTGCGTCTTACCAACCACATGGCGATATCCGTTAAGCTAAACTAATAATTATTTTGGACTAATGGCCAATGGGTACTCATATATATATTTATAAAGTAAAAATAAACATTTTTTGATGGTCAATATCTCTGAACTTTTGGAGGTTGCGCCAATCCTGCGTTAAGTCCTTTCGGTCCAAACAAACTGTGCTTTAAACAATGGGGAACCTAATGCGTTTCCTTGACACCAGTCACCAGCTACAGCCATCATCGTGCTAACAAACTTTTCAAAACCTACGAGCACATAAAATGTTTATCCATACAATGAACTTAATTTTAAAGTTATAATTAATATTAATCTATTTCAAAACTAAGCCACTCGTGAACGAACTCTTACGCTGAATAGGGGAGATTATATACTGTTATTATTAATCATATTTTAATATTGAAGATTATAATATTGTAAATAATTTCACTTTCATCACATTGTAATCCTTTATTAGACAGTTTATCTATCAGACCACAAAAGCTAATAATAGTCATACGAAAATATGATATTTATTTCGTGTATAGATTTTTATTGATTGATTCGTTCTTAAAAAATGTGAAAGGAGATAGGTACAAATAAACTATTCGGTTGATGTTAATTTAAATTATAAAAGGTGCGGAACAACAAAAAATTACAACACAAGAAAAGCCGGAGGAAATTAAATAAAATTTCAGTTCAAAGTAACCGTTACAAATAGTTACAAATACTTACAATAATATAACTGCGCCTGTTTGCGTGCTGCAGTTGTCGAGGAAATCCGAAACTGAGTTAAATTGCAAGTGAAACCGTATAAACGTTGTACTTTATATGTTGGTCAAGTGTGTTTAATATGTGCAACCATCACGTGGTTTCGGCGACTTGTGCGTTTCTCCGACGCATATACGCGAGATGGAAACTTACTGATGCGATCCAAAGCATTCAATCCCATACACGAGCGTATAAATTACGCGGGTCACTGGCTTTCAGCTTTGAGTCTCTTCCACGGACCTAGGTTAAATAATTATTACCGTTTTTGGTATCTCGGCTAGATTTTTGTAAAACGTTGTAATACACTGTGCGCGAGGTTTTTCCTACAGCAATGATTATTTTTTTTTAAACAAAAAGGAGAATTACGAGTATATAATGAAAATTCATCGCACGTCGTAAATGGTTTTCATTTTTCCGTGTAATTGCACACGGACAATTTACGAGTGAAAACTTAAATGTACATAACACGAATATATATTATAGAAAATGGTATTTTTTTAAGTCGTTTGAAATACTGTTTTTTTTTTTTTTACTAGATAGGTAATTTAGTATAAATCAACAAAATTCATTAGGTTTACGTCATAGAATTAATTAATGAAAAAACATTTATGGTACAAAAGAATTCGCAAAAAAAAAAACTACAGTTAAACATTAGGTATAGGTACTTCAGCATATAACGTATTGCATCATTACATTTTAAAAGCATGTATTTTAAAGTATATGCGAACCTATTAAATAAAATTATAATACAACAATAATTACACCTGGTAATAATTGGTACAAAATATAAATAACCTCATCAAATAATTTATGTGCCTATTTGACATTTTATATTATTCACCCACTTACATTTCTCCCCCACCGACTTAATTAATTGCGTTCTACCGAATCTAAACTTTGGTAAAATTTCATTTTATAACTTTCTGTTCACGCTCAATTATATAAGTTGAACAAAACTTAAAACAAATTTAGTATTTTGAGATTTGAAAACTTTTCTAAATAGTAAAACAAATTAACTTTTTTTAAATAAAATTTGGGTGATTACAGATAACAATAATATGCAATAAATCTTCATGCTACATTATTTTTAATAGGGACATACCTAATTAATTTTGTTTTTTACGATATAGTTCAGTCCAAGTTGTGCATACTGGTGAAACGTAGGTTGGATTTATATAAACTGTACAAAAATTCTGTCTTTTTATAGTTCTAAGCCTACATAAACTGATTTGTTCGTTATACAATAACCATTTGACCACTGTCCAGTATTATAAATTATAATATGGCCTTTAACCTTTAAACAAGTGAACTTATTCTATTATTTATTTCCTGGAATATCCAATTTTAAAAAGACCTCTTTTTGTGTTGAACACCCATGGGCACCCATTTCCCATGGTTTAGGAGAGCTTACTGGGCTAAGTTCTGCAAGTATATCCTAACACAACCTCAGAGGTTTAATAAATCATGTTAATAAGGGTTAATTGTTATTTCTAGCCCCCCCCCAGATGTTTAACCTTATTTACGCCGTTAGTGACAATTATTATAGTTCATAAGTATTGTTTTTTTTTTGTCACATAATCTTTATTTATGTGTATACCCATTTCTTATAAAATTTTAAAATTATTGATTTACGACATAGATAAAAATAAAAAATATTTCAAAACAAAGTGTTGATTCTGAACGTTTCCAACTATTCATAGGTACACACATAATCAGGACATTTATTAGCGGTGTATTCATCAAGGCTATGTATTGCCCCGATTATGCTTACAATAAACTGTAAAAATTTAATTATGAAATTGTAATATTCTGAAAATAGTGTATGAGGTCACAGCAGCAAAATTATGCAAAAAATATAAATATAAACTTGTACTCACACGAAGTTAACTCAAATCTTTTTTTTGCTCAAAAAATTAAAATTACATAATAGTATTCTCAGGCTCCTCGTGCTTCCTGTAACGTCCACAAACCTGAATCCAAAAATCCAAGAAGAAAAATAAGTTTTCAATGAACATATTACGTGGCCAAAGTCAACAACTTCGTTGTGTATAGGTACATAAATCAATAATGAGATTGATTAAGACGCTTACACAGTTTAATACTGTAATGTTTTCCAACATGGCTATAACATTTAACACGTTGCTCATCAATAAAATCGATGGTATGATAGCTTTAATTAAAAAAATATAAAATTACTGAATTTAATTAACATTCATCAATATTTGATTTATTAATTGCATAAGAAATGTATGATCTGGGAATGCTAATTTCGTTTTGACTGTTTCTTTACAACGAAGGATATTCGTAGGTTAGGTTAGTCAGTACAAGATACCAAATAAATCATGGTAACTACTACAATATTATACAAGATACTAGATGCAGCTTACAAGGTGCACATCGATTCTATAAGGTATGTGAACACTTAATTGTTGTACGTTAATAAATTATTTAAGATGACCTCCATATGGACTTTACTCTTAATAAAAATAAAAAGTACACCTACTTTTATTTGTTACAAAACGTAAGAGAATTAATCTCAAAGATAGCAAAAAAAAAAAAAAACAAAAAAAAGTTTAATTAAATTTTAGTTAGAGCATAAATAACCAGTGTAATAACGTGCACAATTTTTCTAGTGTCGAGTATCTCATTATTTTTTTGAACTCAAATAGTTTTCGCTGTCGAGCCGTTCTGTTATTGTGTCTTACGTGTTAAGTTGTTCATTATATAAAGTTAATCCAAGAGAAGGATAACAGAGTAGAATAGATTTAAGGGATTTCATGGTCTTAAATGAAATAATGAGAACACATATACAATGTCATTAAGTTTAAATCTCAGTGATTAGTCAAGTTTAAAATACGGAACGCTTAATAATATTTATCAAAATAACATAATAAAAATATATGTTGAGTTTTAACTTTTAACTGGAAATCATATTACATTTTCTTATGCTATATGACATAGATATGCAAAGGAAGTTAAATTTAAAAATATGTTTTGAATCACCTGTATCCTATGTCTGACTAAAAAAAAATATAACTGTTTGTGTTAAATATATTTTTATAATCAATTTTGTTACCAAAAAAAAATTAGATGTAGTTTTCCAGTTGGCTTCGAAGAGGTTTATATTGAGTAAACAAAATGAAATATCATTTATATTTAATCATCTTATCAAAATTATATGTACATTTATCATCAGAAGTACCTATATCATTATGTCAATGTGATAATTTATTATGTAATTAATAAGTTTTCAATATTTATTCAAATGTAAACACTAAAATTAAGAGAAATATATTTTGTTGCATGAAAAACTATTTCACTAAATTAGTATAATTTTTCATATTTTATGTAGGTATTATTCTGGTATATTTTTTAGTTACCGGTATATCACTGATAAAATACCATCTTCACTGTAATTAATAAACAATAAAAGTTTAAAATACAAATTGAATATTTCCAAAAAATTGAACTATAATTATTATTATATACAAATGTATGAAATATAATTAATAATATTCATAAACTTCAAGTTAACATTAAAATGTACTTTATACAATCAAAATAAATTATGTACTTAAGTAAATCCCATTTTTTCTTAAAATACATTTTCTTGAACTTGAGTAATATACCAATACATCATAAACTTTGTGTTAAAATAAGGTAGATGACGAAAAATAAAAAAATTTGAATGTGCAAAATTGTTATGACTAACAATAAATACGATGTTAGCTATTATATTATGAAAATGGATATTTTAGCGTTTAGTGTAAAATTCCAGTCGTAAACATATTTGTGAGTAATTTGTGTGTTCCTAAATATATTAAATATGTATTATTGTATTTACACTGCACATTATAATAACACATAACACATAGTCGAAAACTTGAAAATACCATTTTAAATGTAAGGTAATTTGTAGAAAATGAATTTATTTAAACGATTTTATTTTCAATTACGTTTTTGTTTCTCATACTAGTGGACAAATCTCTCTTAGGTGGAAACAACATTTTAGATTTAATATTATTTCCCATTAATTTTACATACGAAACAACTTCGTAATAAATCTATGGAAATATTATTATAATATTATATTAAGAACGTTAAATCCATTTTTATTGTTTTATACATAATATCATAGTATAAATATTGTAACACGCGTGTTTAGTAGCAGTCGTGTTAAGTGCTTATATGTTTTGAAGACATACAACATGTTAATGTAATGTTATATCGTATATTATTATAAATTTGTATTATCAAGATTAAATTAAACCGTCAGAAAAAGTCTTAATGTGGATCAATGATAATTATTAATTACACTTACTATTTAATTGTTCATCACTCTCCCAGCAAAGGAATCAATTAAAGATCCTTTTTTAAATTCTCAGTATTAACTTTTTCCCCGCTACTCTCTTTCAGCCAACAATAAAATCATTATCAAAGGTATACTTAGGTTTATAGTAGAATCGGGTGAAAAATGTATGTGTGTGAGCTTTACAAATGTTTTTTCCTGTCTATACCAATTTTACAATTTTATACATACAACTGTCGAAATATAATAATTCTGTAGTTAAAACCTAAATAAAGCAAAAAAAAAAATAGTATTATTATATGTATTGTACCTATAGTTAGTAATATAACAGACCTGTTTAACGTTATTTGTACCTATAATAATTTTAATATCGAAAGAAAAAAATTCACTTGTTTTAATTTATAAATAATAATATGTAATAATGTGCGGGTAATTGTATTTATTTATTGTAATTAATCTAACAAAAACTTTAATTCCTGAATTAATATACATATAGGATGAACTTAAATTAGAGTTTACCAGTATATTCAATGTCTGTGTACTTTTCATAACAATATTCAAAAATATACCTATATTTATTTTATAATCAGTTGTTACAACAGAATACGAACTATTGCATGCAATTCAGCAAAATTATAATATGACATGACAAATTAATTTTTATGTAAACAGCCGTTTCAAGTTTGAATCGATTATAAAGAGCATAAACGTCCACTGTGTTTAAGGAAACAATTATTATTATTCCGTATTTGTGTACTTACTTAATACACGAGTAAAAAATATAAATATACACATAAATACTTTTATGTTTGTATGCTGGCCCGTTCAGAGATATTTAGTGGCCCGCGGCAGAAAAGTGCAAGTGGATCCATTTTTATTTACATTTCATTTCAGGATATTAAATCATACTTTTCACAAACAAGTGCTGGTGCCTGGCGGAGGAAGCCCTCATGTTAGTAAACAAATAGCTCTTAGGTGGAAACAACATTTTAAATTTAATTAAGCTTATTAATATTATTTCGGAGTAATTTTACAAATGTACGAAATAGCATCGTAATAAATCTATGGAAATAATAGTATTTTAATATTATACCAAAACGTTTGTATTCATTTTTAATATATTAGATAATATCATTGTACGAATATTATAACACGTGTGTTAAGAATTTATGGGTTTTGAAGACATACAATATTTTATTTATCATAAATTATTGCTATTACCCAATTTGAATTAAACGGACAGAAAAATTAATTTACCATTGAAAATATTTATATTGTTGGAGATCAAAAACAATTACTAATTAATAATAAGGATTATCAAGTATTTTTTTTTTTTTTAATCTAAATATAAAATACATAATATTTATTAATGAAACTTAGAATTTAGAGTTCATCACTAAAATATCGGTTCTTAAATAACAACTGCACATATGACGTAACTTACATATTACGTTATGTTAATTATGAAGAAATACCTGAATCTGACAGTAAAGCTTGTGGAAGCTTAAAATTGTTCGGAGTTTAGATTAAGCAATTAAGAATCTACCGAATGCCTTTAATTAATCCAAACGATTAGCGCAAATCATCAAATAACCCACGAGTTTGGAACATAATTAATTAATATTATTTTCTTGGCAATCATTTTTTTTTTTTTATATACATTCATTTTCAACTTCAATGAATTTACTATCGATATTATAGGTTATCAGTTATCACTAAATCTATAAGACACAAAACTTATCAAAGAAAAACAAACCATGTTTAACGCCATCGATCAGCGCAAACGACGTAAGTACAATATATTATAATATTTACCTATGTATTGAGTATTCTGGCTTGACCATAAATGCATAACACAAGTAAGTAACTGCAGTGCGGTATTAAATACCTAGGCACTGGTTATACTACCATGTTGACCTCGCTGCTAAAATAGATGCGATATAATATGTAATATGCATGTAAGTAAGGTGATAAACTCATATGGTACCTGTATTTTTGTACTACGAAAGTAATGTTGAAAGTTAATTAGTTTTGTTTAAACATTACATTTTTCATTTTTTTTTTTCCAAACAATCTACAAAAGGTTTAAAAAAATCAATTATTTTACATTTTAAAATACCTTGTAAAACCGTGACCGACAATACACATAATATACTGACTGTACAAGAATACCTCTAAATAAATAGAAGGTTGGTTTTAAAGTACCAGTCCAAGATTGCTATGAAAAAGACCTTGAGATTTTATTACAACATTTGAAAGTTTTTAAGTTGCAAAGGTTATGTTAATCTTCATTCTGATACCAACTAGTTGTTAACTGTTGTCTTAAAAAAATATTTTGAGTACAATAACGGAATACATCCTACTTGATAATAATATCGAGTACGGACAATTATTTATAATTTTATGTCCAAACTTTGTTTAGCCCACAGGCTTTAAAACGTGTTCAAACGTGAGATGTCAGTATAAAACAAAATAAGTATTTAAAAAACAGTACACTACAAAACAAACGAAAACTCCAATAACTATACCATTCTACTTTCAAACAGTTTTAGGTTTTATTATCTTTAGCATGACAATAATTGAGTTTCATATTTATTTTTATAAAAAAAAACAGATTTGTCTTAATGGCCTCGATTACATTTTATTCTGTTATTCGTTACAATATAATATAATTAATACTATCCACAGTCCCTTGATTCAATTTAAAAAATGTGTATTCTTAATTTTTTACTCATTAAATATAGATAATATTTTCTTATTTGAACTTATTTTCTATACTCCTGCCTACCAATTAAAATATGAATATTAAAATACACAAATGCATACAAACATTTTGAAAGTTAATCAAGTTTTTAAAAATAATGTGGTACTGCCTCTAGGTATAGTAGACTTAAATTACTATGAATGACTACTTGAGTAAATATAGAACTGAGTATTAAATTATTGGTTCTTAATTAAACTTTATTAAATAATAAATACAACTTCTGAACTAAATTTTAATTTCAATTCTTAGTATTAAATTGTCGTTAAAATTAAACTATTCATAACGCACGCTTGACCACTCGTATCAATTATTATTGTAAGATTGTTTAGATGAGAAAACACAATAAACAAAAATATTTTGTACGTAATGTGCTTCTCAAAATGATTGTACTCATAATATAATAACAGGCTTGTAAAACAATGGATTCATTTTTTAATGACTTCAAAACCTTAGGAAACCATAAGCAATAATGTGGGCATTTTACTATGATTATATTAGGTATGTAAGTTTTTTTTTCTAAAATATTTTATCTGACAAGAGAGCAGTTCCAAAATGTATTTCGTGTGCCTAAGTTTCTTGAATATTTTAGTATTACGTACTGGTGTTCTTTGCAAAAATACAAATCACTTATGTTTACTTGTCGCATTTTATACTTGGTACATTTTATATATTATCAAACGTTTTTACCCAGCCAAAATTCTCTCATGTTTGTATACACTTAATCGGATTAACAAGCTCTCGCCCGGGTACCTTTGCATGGAGACACCTGTGCGCCTGATTTTTAATGCGCTTGTTTCCCAGAAATCATAAGAGCAAATATAGGACACTCCCTAACAAGATCAATAACTTTTCTTCCCGAGTTCCATAATGATTAACAGACTTTCCGCCGTTTGAAGATTAAAACGTCCACGTGACCTGAAACCTTTATAAAAAAAAAAACACCATTTTACACGCATCACTTGCAAAAGGAACATGGTATCATTTTTGTTGGAAATTAATGTTACGGTGAATCATTTTTTTATACATTGAAAACTTAATAGGTACACAGAATTAAACTATGCTAGTTACGCATATGATTACATGAATCTACCCCATATTGTGATCATACTTAATACCTGTATGTATCACCATCATGTTTGACTGCCGAGAACAGAGAAATATTAAAGATAGGTTTATTGAGATTATATTACTATTGAAATGTCTCATACACAAGCTAACAGTTCTCCTACACGGCTACACGACCTACACTATTATAAATAATTGTAAAAACAAATATGAATACAAAATAAGACAATTCAAATAAATACGTAAATAATAATTAATATAGGTACTGTTGTAACTCAAAAACACGGTAAATTAAATAACTCACCGATGATTATTTGAGGCTAATTTTAACGTACTGTACCTATTGTTGGCTATAATAGTAGTTTTTTCAACAAATTGTAATAACATTTACCAGATCACATACGCTTAAGATTTTACATTAGATAGTATACTATTTCAGTACGGTATAGTATTTATTATCGTTCCCGTATATTACGTGTATGGTAGTATTAAACGAATTAATATCTCTGATAAGCATGAGAGAAGCTCTGAGATTAAAATTAAATTTTAATAGTGCAACGAAATGTACATTGTCGCCGTCTTGGAAAAGTCCATCATATCTAGATCTAGAACAACGTGCCTAATGTGATTGATCTTGACTGTGAGCAATCGCTCTATCCTAACTCACGGCATGTCTGCAGATGTATAGATGTGGGCCATAAGAACGTAGAACAGTGTCCCGGAGATTCTCAGCGCATTATCCGAGCCCGTAATCGTAGTGCTTGTGTGGCCGCTAAAAATGTCTTCGGAAAAATATTTGTACCGTTCGCGAGTTGCGCTCAAACGGGTCGTGAGAGAGGTAAATGCGCGCAAACGAGTAGTTGTGACCGGATATAATATCGCACCTGCAGGGCCGATGATGCACTTCCGCGTTGTGCACGAATCGTATGCACTGTCATCGGCGTCGTCGTACGCGTAGTGCGTCGGACTATACATAGACAATAATAATACAACTCGCGAGCACAGAAATACATTTATATTGTTATTATATCGTACGATATTATTATTATAGGTACCTACCGTCGCGGCAACAGTGTTTTACCGCGAACTGTCAGCCATCAACCCCGCCCCCGGCCATCGCCGCCGATATAATATATACCCCTCGAACGAGGTCTGCGCGACATTTATGCACTTTGCGTGGAACACCAGGATCCATTACGTTAATTACGCCCCAGATCCGGTTATGGCGGAGGAGCGTCTGTCAAAATGCCGTGTGTTATGTTGCAGCGGCGATATAATTTGCATATATATATATACCAATAAAGTCGTATACATAATTTATGTATATATATGTGTGTGTGTGTGCGCCCAGACAGTGCGCAGCCGCTTGGACGATTTTGGCGCTTTTACGGGACGGTAGGGGGGTGTGCGGAGAATTAGGGGGTTGTGGTGGTGGTCGGAGGATTACAGTTTTCACCCCGACCGCTCGCCCTCGCAGACCCGGAGACAACTTGACGCGGTCGAAAGTTCCGGGCCGGATATCAAATGGGTCCGGTTGACCGCGAACAACGTTGACCGATGGCCGACGACACTCGCCCGCCACCGCCGCCGACCGCTGTAATAATATATATTATTTGATATTATAAAACGTACGTCACGCGCCGCTGTCGGCCATTACCGCTGCCGACGAAGTCCGGCGACCGACCGGCCGATGGATATCGTCTGCGCAGGAGTCTCGGCTAGGTCGTCAGTCGTCACTGGTCAGTAGGCTATTATATGGATACTTAATTTTTGACCATGACGCATCAAATTGTTGTGACAGTATGCCGATTCGAGTGACAATAGTATCATTGTTAGAGCTAGGATTTTAATGACCTAAAATGCACTAAAAAAAAATGCGAAAATTACCTAAAAACTCTAAAAAATGACCAAAAAAATGTACATAGATGAACGAAAAAAAAATGATTTTAAAAATAAATATTATTATCAATTATTAATTATGAACACAATATACTTGTGAATGTAGCCGCTTCCTGATTTTCTGGTTCCAGGGTACCAATAACGATATTTATTACAATATAACGGCCTCCAACATCTGTCGTTTCATCTACACTAACCCAAATTTTTTTATCGCCTACTTAGTGTCTAATTTTCATATTGTATTTAAAAAGCATTTTTCAACATAATTTATACGCAATGTAGACTCGTCTGGGATTTTAAATTTTATATTTTGTTCTAAAAAATGTCTAAAATTTGTATTATTTAATTTAGCAAATGGAATATTAGCTGCTAATAATGTTTCACAAAGCTCTAAATCAAATGACGATTGATCACTATTATTTGTTAAATTAGATAATAGTACTTGGTTATTTTGTTTCACTTCATTCTGTTTTCGTTGAATTCCACGAACATGCTTATCTCGACTGACGTGTTGTTGAATTGTAAATTTCTTTTCGAAGGCAACTTCAACATTACAAACTTTACAAAAAAGCACCATACCGTCCGTAGAAAAAATATCGGTTCAAAACTACGTAAACGGCTTCCTACTATTGACTTAATTTTTGGAATTTTGTACAGTTAAGATCGGTAGAACCACATAGGTACGTGTCGAATTCACTACTAAAACTACTATTGTATACCTAAATAGTTATGGGTTCGTCCGATATTTAATCTTATCGGATAAATCAACAATTAATTATATTACTTTTTCAATATTAATGGACTGGAGTAGGTAATTGCCCATAGGGACTAATTGGGGTTACCTTTACAACACATATTAAAAAAGCTTAAAATAAACAAAAATTAGTTTAAATACACAAAATGAATGACCTTAAAAATGCAATAAAATGCATTCAACACAAAAAATGCAAAATATTCAAAAAAATACAAAATAAAAATTACATATTTTAAATTATTATATTACGAAACGAATTTAAATTTTGGTTAGATTTGTATAACACTTAGAGTAAAAAATTCAAAAGTCACCAAAATCCTAGCTCTAATTATTATTATTCAGTGAAGTAGCCAGGGGGTTTTGGGTGTTTACACCCCATGCCTTTTTTCCTAATAAATGTGTTATTTCTATTTTAAAAAAAACTTAGTTTAATTTATAATAGTGTTCATTTGAATACCTACAAGATTGATGTTGATTTTTTGCAACGGACGGACTAAAATCGATACACCGAAAGTTGCTGCAGTAAATTATTATGCAGTTAGGTACCTACCTACGCTGGATAAAAAATTATTTTTGCAAACTCATATACACCTACAAAAACCATTGTTTAAGTAAATAATTGATCAGACGTCTTAGTTATGCCAATATGTAGTAAATCCATTTTTTTTCCTAGAAATATTGTCTAATTGCATGATCATGATTTAAGTTATAGTATTTCCCTACCAGTACACATGGATTTTATAATGGATAATATTTTAAAACTATTATTGCTTACTTTACCACCTTTAGGTTAATTTGACAGCAGTCCAGTCTTTCTTCACAATTTAGACTGTTGTGTTTTAGAAACGTTATGCTGTGCAGTGGATAGTTTCCCGTTGCTTTCTGTACTGAACTAGAGTTGGGATGATGGCAGTCTATCTCCATCTCTCTAGAAAGTTGTACATGACAGAGACCGACCGTAGCTGGGTTCTAACCGTTGGTGTTGTGATGCATATACTCCACCCGGACACTCCATATTTAAATCTTATAATATTATTAATATATTTTTTCAAAGTTGAAAAGTAAAAAATGTACGTTTGATAGGTTAGGTTTATTAGGTAATTATTTATATTTATCAGAAATCAAGCCGAAAATTCAATCACACATCGGTAACCGAAAATTGTATCATATAAAATAATTATTCTGTAAATGTTTTCCATATAATATTCTATAGCCTTTCATTCTATTGACTTTGATTCAAATCATTTATTGCTTAATACAGTGAATAATTTTAGATATGGTAAGAACGTCAATCGATAATTATTTGGATACAACAACGCAAGTACGCCGTATTGAAATACCCTAAACTTCTGTCAAAATGAAATTAACAGGTAAATTGAAAGAAAGAGGACAGGCGTAATAAGACCCGAGTGGTTTGGTTTTGATAACGTCGTTGAGTATAAATTAGATAATCTCATTCAGCTGTAAAAAGAGAAAAAAAGCACTTTGCATTCGACTAGATGACTTTTTTCCTCCGTTTTTTTCTTTTTCTTTTTTTCTTCTTGTGTTTCAATTTATTGATCACAGTTATCTTTTAACTGCGTATCTCCCAAGACGAGTGGGCGAGTGGAAGCGAGTTAGTTCGACCATGAAATTTCCCTCTCGAGTCGTTTAACTGATGCAAACCGTTTCTTGGCCCCTCGCACCATCCTCGGGTAATATCACTTCAATTTCAGACATCAAGAAACTTTCACGGTGACCGCAGAGGGTTTAGACAAATCCAATATAGCTGATAGCCCAGTTAGGTAAAGGTTTTTTTTCTTAGCTATCGTTTGTTTGGTCGTATGAAGATGACAATATTATATTATTGACATGTCACTCTGTCGTTAATACGCCAAACGCCGTAATCTGATTAAAACATAAACCTAAGTATGAAATTCGAACATTTTCTAAGAAATACTGCCCTTCGTGATAATATAACATATTTCCAGTAGGTATATCCGAATAATACATGCATAATGCGTATGTGAAATTATATCACAGTCGACTACTTTAAAATCTAATGACTTTTTGATGTGTTTTCTATGATAAAATAATAAAATAAAATATTGAAAATTTTATTTTATTTTATTATAAATTCCTATAAAATAAAAATTTTAGTTCTAAATATTAACAAGAAAATTTTTTTGGTCTGGGTACAAGTTTTTTGTTTCTGACGAATTTTGATAAGATTTTCTTTGTCATGGTTAACAAAAACATATTTATAATTCATACATTTTCCTTGTAGAAGACAAATATTGAATAGCGCGCTATGGTTATTTCATTTATAAAACTTTGTAAGTACACTATACATATAACCAATTTAAAAATAATAAACTAAGAATAATATTTCTTAATTTACATAATATAAATTTAAAAATGACTAGTCGCTAGTTTTCACCGATGATCAAAATTAATTTGAAATTAAGGAATGAAGTAACTTATAGTACCTACGCCGTAAAGAAGAAGGTGTTTGGCTTATGAATGAAACCGGAGTGTACCCAAGTTATATAGTAATAAGTGTGGTTCAAACAAATGGATTTATAGAGATTAGTTTGACAACAAATAAATACGTGAAGTACACAATGGGATACTAAAACAAACAGAATATGTAAACAAAACACAATAATTTGTATATTTTATTATTTTTTATAAGAAACTTTCAACAAATTAAATTTAAAATATTATCAAGTTGAACAAAATGTATTCGCTCATATTTTTTTAATTTTCGATTCAAAGTGTTAATTCTTTGTTGCAAAATAACTTTTTTAACACATTTTTATTGTGTTATTAAATTACAACAAAAATGGGTTTCCGAACAAATTTGAGTTAAAAATTATAATATGAACTTGTTAAATTGTAACTATATTTCAAAAATTGTATTATTCTATACAATATTTAAAAGCTAACCTTGAATTTATCAACTAGAATAAAAAATATTTAAATCTCAAACAAAATGTATAAAATATACAGTTTCTTAATTACGAGGAATTTAAATAAAATGCTCTGTCCTGGTCCTGGTCATAAACAGAACTTGAGATTGATTATTACTATTTACTATTTAATTTCTGTCAAAAAACTCGAATGGAAGTAAAACCATTGTCCTTTTTTATTTATCATTATATAAATATCGAGACGACGAAAAGTAGATAGATACTTAAAATTGTTATTAATAATTTATATTGAATAATAATAATCAAGCATTTCGAATCGCATGGCCGTCATTTTTTTTTTGGGGGGGGGGGGAGGGGCAGAGTGCGCAACGGCACCACTACCATAAAAAACGTTAACACTTGGCCATTAATACTAAAATAGTCATAATTAACTTACACATTATGATTTCATCTATAGGTACCTAATATAAATAAAATAAATATTTTTTTCAAGTTTTTGCATATTTTTGATTTATCGGGTTTATTGATTATTAGCCTTTTTTCAAATAAAAGTGAAATAGCATTATAGCAACCAATTAGGTTGCTTTA
Source organism: Myzus persicae (assembly GCF_001856785.1). NCBI lineage: Eukaryota > Metazoa > Arthropoda > Insecta > Hemiptera > Aphididae > Myzus > Myzus persicae. The sequence continues at coordinate 117,183 of NW_019104084.1, read as the reverse complement.
ATTGCTTATAAGCTTTTAATTCTTTGAATTGCTAGCTATTTAAAAGTTGCATTAGTCCTTATGAGTTTCAATTAGAATTATAAAAGAGAAAGAAAGAATATTTACATAGGTTTGCATAGGTTACCTACATTTATATACATAAATATTTTTTTTTAATTGCCTGGTGAAATGTCAAAATTGGCCTGCCTAAAAGTTTGCACACCCAGAAACAAAACTGATATTACGCCTCTGTTCTAATGGGGGGTTTTTTTTTTAATTTTAACTTAATTTTTATTTCTAGCAAAAATAAATAGCGCAATTAAATAATAATATTTTGAATGGTCACAAAATATGTACTTCAGTTTTCAGTAATACATGTAATCATATAGTCCATTAGACAACAACCATTGTGAGAGATAATGATCAATGTCCGTTTGAGTATTAATGGAAACGCGGGGTAGGTACATCATACCAACCGGAGTTAGGGGTAGACTATATTTTCGTCGCTAGCCGCGTATAATATGTGATAAGCAAATGCGAATAAAGCTAATAAATTTCAATACAGGTAGTTATTGTGTGTTCCCCTTTGGATATCGAAAACCGTAACCCTGGCGGGTGTTTTGTGGGTAATTCGGAAGGTACTAAAACTCGAAAACCAAACAACCCCGATCGTCCGCACAGGAGCCACCGAGGGAGGTACATTGATCCATCGGCACACCCAGAGAACTGCGCCCGATTGAAATCGACATTTGTAATTGGATTATCGGCTCGAACAACAATACAGTCATACCCTTTGTGTACAACACACGGTGTATTGTAGATCTCCCATCTTCGGTGCTGGTTGACAGGGACGTAGCCAGGATTTTATTTCGGAGGGGGTCAAACCAAAAAAAATAAAAAAATAAAAATAATAATAACTAATTTTAACCATTCTATTATTAATCAATCAAAAATTAAATTCGTAATGACTTACTAGTTACTATATTATGCTAGCTATGTTATGTACATACTACATATTGTAAAAAAAGTATCGTATAAATAAAAAAAATGTAGGTATAAATATAACATAGATATAATAAAATTTATAATAATAATTTTCTTTTTGATTTTGCCATTATATTCAACACTTCTTTTTCTTTCTTTCTTTCTTTTCAGTGCTGCACACTGGTTGATTATGTTCTTGACTTTCATGTTGATTTAAAAGCGCACCAGTAAATGGTTTTTTTGGTTTAGGTTTAAAAAAATTGTCAAGTGCTCCTCTCTTCATATTTGATTATTATAAAACAAAAAACGAAACAGAAACGAGCACAGAAATAAAACGAAATAAAATTTACCGTAGGTACGTTTATATGAAAGTAGACAAACATCGACTGACGACAGACGAGTATGGTATAATATATTTTGCTTTAAATTGTATACACGATACGATTAGTATAACAATAAAAGATAAAGTTTACGATCTAGTCAGTTGATAAAGGACAATCATGATTATTATATTACAAATCTATCTTAACTTAGGTACCTACTAATTAGTACTGTGTCATTTCTTATCAACATGGTTATTATAGAGATTATAGTTTATACGATTATACGTGGGTTTATAGTCATCTACCTCATACCCAGCTATTTGGTATACGTTTAAAAAAAATTTCGTCGATGACATTTCGGGGGGGGTCCGGACCCCGTGGACCCCCCCTCTGGCTACGTCCCTGCTGGTTGACAAAGACCAGTACAATGGTCGTATTGAACACTGGCGTTACCGCGATTGTCTCGAATGTCAACCTTTGAATGTGGACGGTCTTTTCTTTTGATGATCCGCGTTGTTTAGTATCCTCCAATAACCCAACATTTATCTTTCCATTGAATTACTCTAAGTTGATAATAGCGTTTTTAAAAATGTAACGTGTACACATCATATAATAATGTACGTGTTTAAGAAGAAATTATTATTTAAATTAAAGCGGACACCTCCGAATATTGGACATTTTTATGGAAACGGGGACATTTTTATGGAAACGTGGACATTTTCGCCACTTTCATATAGGAAAACCCCTAAATACCGGATACTCTAAAGAACGGAAACTTTTATGGCAATTTAATTTTTTATTTTGGTAATTATACACCGACATCAACAATAGTACGAATATGTATCCACACTAAATGAGGTAGAAAGCGACGAAGAAAAAGATAAGACCCAAGATCGAGAAAAGAATCAAACTCCACAAATAGGAAGTCTACAGGAGGCACTGGCAGCAGTGAAAGGTGTGCTTGAATACATTTCTTCTATCGATACACAGAATACTTCATTGTTCTCCAACACAGTTAAATTACAAAATGCCTCATTACACGAAATCACTATGCATCGAGGTCCTAAACCAGCTGAAGTAACTGATTTTTTAATTAATGTTAATTTTTATACTATATGAATATATGATGTTTTTAAGTTATTTTTATATACATTTTAACTAATTTTTACATACATGATAATATCATAATTTTAAATAATAATATTTATTTATTATTAAAATAATACAAATACAATACATATCTATATCATTATTATATACAATATATACATGTGCATATTAAATAAATGTTGTTTATTATGTTATGTAGTTATTATTTCTCCGAATTATTTTCAAAATTTTTTTTCCCTCTGGATAGCGGACACCTCTAAATAACGGACAAAATTACGGCGACTGAGAGTGTCGGGTATTTAGAGGTTTCACTGTATTATCATATAGGTACTATACAATATTTTTAGTCATTTTTTCAATAAGTACCTGCAATCCTTGTTTTTGACACAAATTTAAACATTATTCATTTTTGTATCTAAAGTTTATTTAAACACAATATCTAAGTTTTTTAAGTATTAAACTATAAAATAAATAATAATTAAGCTGCATTATTAGTTACAGGCTAAATATGACAAGTTTTTAAGGGTTCGATATAAGCAATATTCCAGGGGAGTAACCATAAGTGAAATTAACATTAAGCCATATCACCACGTGCTATGTCTATTGCATATATTCTATAGAAAGAAACAAATTATATCCAATCACATTATACTGATAATTATATTATATTATATTTTGTCTAGTTGATATTTAATGGAAAAGTGATAACGGACTATGATGCATTGTGTATTATGTATTTTATTAGTTTGTATTTATTTTATAGCAACTGAGGTCTAATTACTAGGTAAACCAGAAATGTATTATTAAATTAATTGAATTTCAAAAAATAAAAAAAATGTTTACCTAGTTTATTTGATTATTCCTGTGGATTCATTTCTTCCATTAACGAGACGACTTATGGAAGCTATTTTAAAAGACTTCCAAGGGACCAATAATAATCTTAAATAACAGTCTTTTTATAACAAGATTTTCTATCTCTAAAGTAAAAAAAAAATAACTACTTATAAGCTCTCTCGTTTCGTTAAACATCAAAAACTGTTTGTGAAGCCCTTCGTGATCCCACAAAATCACCTCATATGATAGGTTACACGAAATCCCTGTGCACTATCTTGTAATTCTGATAAGGAAGTTAAGCTGTGAGTGTACGACCCACAAAAAAAATTCACGGAAAAGAATATTAATTTAAATTTAACATTTTTTTTTCTAATATTCGTAAAAAAAAAAGTAAGGTTATCTGTTTGTAACATACAAACCACAATATTTGTACATTGATTTTTGTTCGATATCTATACAGTGCTAATTACTTACAACTTTAAAAGCATCCATTCTGTCAAATAAATAAAAACAAAAGAATTCAAAAATGTAATTAATGTAAAATCCATGACTCAAAAAACATTAACATAGGAACATTATGTACTTATCAAGCCATTTTTGGTTTTAGGCACATTTATGTTTAAATAACAACATTATATTATTAAGTTTAGACACCAATGTAGTTAGGTCATTACCATTAGAGATATAAGGAACATTAATATAATTGATTATTATGATTTGTAAACTAGCGAACATGACTTTTCGCTCATAACAATTAAAACTTGGATTATCTTAAGTTCACAAACTCGGAAGTTGATCATTCGCCAACTTCTGCTGTACCTCTACCTAGGCTATTGCTGATTGTATTACAACTGAACATTTTAGAAGATAAACCAAATTCAACGAAACTTACAAAGTTGTGCTACTGTATTTTGATTGATTATTATTAATTTTCTAAGTAAAATTAAGACTAAGTGAGTACTAACATAGTAAACAAGTTAGTCTCGTGCTATATCACGTACTTTGTATGCAATATATTTTGTTAGAGCCATTGTTTGAGAGCAATGCTTTTTGAATTAAATAATATTAATTAGTTTATAATAAACCTACCAAATTAGTTAAGAAATGAACTTCATCTGGCGCCTTAAACCAATCATTTTATCAGCATTTATGTATTTTTAAACGAAACCCTTAAAACATTCGTACAGTTTAAGGATACGGCTTCCTGGTAATCTTATAATTCACAAATAATTGACTACATAATCTTAGCTCTTGTGATTTGAAGAGTAGGATATTATAATCATAAAGACTTCTACCAGGACAAAATATTTCCCTGCCACTTCTCTCGTTTAAGTGTTTTATATTGAAAAATCATTTTTTGGATAAATCATTAACATATTTTTGACAAGTTCATTTTTTAATTGATATAATTAATTATATTATATATGTATCACTCTTTAACAACAATCAAAATATAAATAGATGTTATCTAGAAATAATAAGTAACAGACATTACAATGCAGCACGAGCACAACTATAATTGATGTACCTAACAACTGAATTCAACATATATGTAGGTCATTTTCAGATGAAGCTCATTAAATTTTAAGTCCTTCATAAGTTAAAGTCTATGGACAGTAGTGCAGACAATGTATAGTAGGTAGAGAACTTCTTTTTTTCTATCACGTCATGAGAAGCGTTGGCTGTCGAGTTAACGCACGTGCATAGTCGGAAGTTTTAATGTAGGTTTAGCTGAGGACGTTTTTGTGTGGGCGATAAAGAGGAGGGCAAAAGAGAAGAAATGGTAGTTCCAGTAGAAGGTTTGGAATTGCGAAGCGGTACATTCTCCACATTAAACATTCACCCCCCGAGTAGTAGGTACTTTTTTTTGTAAGCTCGTCGTTCTCGAGCACGTGTTGTCGCCCTTCATGAAATAACAAAAATGAGCGGCTCCTCGACACGCTTCTCTTTCAGTAGCTAGAGAGAAAAGTGGTAGGGTGAAAAAATAAAATAGAAATCGCATAAAATATTCAAAACAGTTTTGACAGTGTTTTACCACGGATTTTCCAATCCACGTTTCATTGCATAATTTAGCAACATGAGATGGGTACTGAACACACTGCGCTGTATCCCTGTTTGTTCATTGAGGTAGTGCAATGCTTATATACACAAGAAGCAATTTACTTTTCCGGTCGAGATAAGGTCTAGGAAAACATATTTCTATTCGAATTTCTAGACGGTATATTTACTTGAGCGATTCGACCAAATCAGCATTTAGTAGAAATAAGCATATTTATAAATATACCAATACTTTAATTTACTGTCGATACACATGAAAATAATAATTATTATAGCATTTACATTAATTTAATAAATGTAAAAGTGATCTTAATTACTGACATATAATTTAACAAAATTGAATTGGCTATAACTATCATTATACTTAATAACTAATCGCTCGTATCGTGTGAGAACACCGACATTATATTTCTATTTCTAATATCCATCCAATGTCTGAAAATGTTTTCCAATTTTTCAGTTATCTATTATGATAGTAAATCATTACATTTGGAAAATGATTGCTGGTCAAACAGTATTGAACGATAAATTATACAAAATTATTCTAGGTGATGTAAGGAATGAATAGGTTTTACACCGATATTTTTGCCGTCTGCAGTATATATTATTTACTATTAACTTAGAGAGAATCGGTGCACTTTAAGGAGTTCATTTTTTAAAAGTATAAGGAAAAACTTTCAATAAATTACAAGAACAAAAAGAAATAATAAATATACACGAGCGTTCTCATAAAATAAAATCGATTGATTTATAGAAATTCAAAAAAATGAAAATAATCCTTAAGTCTCAAAAATTAAATAATTACTGATTATTTAACATAAGTACCACGAAAATAACAAAATGTTTTAAATTTACATTTTATAAGTAACTTAAAGTTTAAAAGCATCCTATTATGACGAGCTTACGCCATTACAGTAACACAGGCTCCATTCAGAAACGTTTTTAAATGAGATTATTCATCATCGTGTTTAATAAAAATAAAATGCATGGCCATACTATCCTACACTAAGCGAAATGATACGAGTTAAAAACACTTGCTCCCTGATCTTGTTGGCCTATTAATTTGATGTCGTACACGGTGAATAGTGTAGTTAAATGAATAAGCACAAAAATGTACGCACTAATTAACGTAATCGTGATCTGAAACATATATGATCATATATTATATTATATTTATTTATATTCCAATAATATGTTCATGGTTAAACTGGGAGTCTTGAATATAAAAAATATAAAATTACAGAAGAAATTGCAGCAATATCAGCAACGAATACAGATTATAATAAATTTACTTCGGGGTATAACGACTGCGATAAATAATTTATAAATAATTTTAAAATTTAAAAATCTAAAAAGAAGTGATCAGATAATTAATTAATTAGGTACGCACGTGATATAATCAATCAATTATAATTTAGGTACCTATAATGAATTTAACTCTTGAAATAACATACAAAATTTAATTTTAAAATATTGCAGGTATTATGGCTCGTCTAAATTTGATTTGTGTGAGAACGAAAATGTTGTTTTTAATCATACGTTTCTACAAGTCCAGTGAGAGTACTTTTTTATTTAGGCTTGTCAGACTGCGACGTGGATGAAGGAGGGAGTCGGTTTTATTTTTCTTTCTGTCCCAGCAGCAGTAAATAATACGGTATTCTCGGCAATTTGACAACAGACCCTCTTAAAGAGCTTCGCTATAAAAGGCCATAAAACCAAAATAAAAATGTCCTATATATCGTGTTCTTAATAGCCACTTAAGTTTACACTAGGGTAATAATTTTGACTTTTTGTTTTCAAGATTAAATGATGTTTATAGAACACGCCAAATAATAACGCATAAGACGCAGTGAGTCTATTACTGTAGTGAGTCAAAAACTGCACTCTGAGTCATTCTTTTGAGTATAGGTACCGGCTCAGGTGGTTGTATATTCGATGGTTAACAAGTCGTTGAAAAATTATACCTACTTGGCTTTGAATCTGAATTCAAAAACCTATCACAATAAGCGCACACAAAATCTCAAATTGGTTGAAGTCAATAGATACATACCTACACTGAACTAACCTAACTAATAACACAACGAATCTGCCAGGCTGCAATGCATATCAGGTGGCACGAAGCCAGGATGAAGTTAAACATTTATCCGATACTCGCAAAGTCACTGTGTTCGGACCAGAAAACCTAAAGGCAAAAAAACTCAACAATTTACAAACCGACAAAACCAAACTTCAAGCGTCAATCTGAACGTGTTAAAAAAAGAGTGTATGCAATGATGTAATGTTAAAAAAAATTAGTCGTTTTTATGACGGTCGATAAATTAATAATACAACGGATATGAAATAAATATAATCGAAACCCATTCAATATACAATAATAATAGGTACTTGATTTTCATTAATTAATTTTAGTTGTTAAATTAATGAAACTTAGAAAACTATAAACAAACAACAATTTGAGTGGAATTAAAACAAACAATTTTTCGTGCTAGTTAATATGTTTTTTCTCTCCGTCGGCTGAACGATTGAGTTACGTGATAAAAATTATGAAAACCTGTTTAGACTCCTCGTTTTTCATTCCTTAAATATTTTTCCTAACTACTTTCAACAAACTTTGACTTTTACTGATTAAAGTTAAAATAAATATTATTTAACTGATAATATTGTATAGGTACTCGAAGGTCGAAATTAAATATATTCAAATACCAAGAACCGACTTATTCTATTCAATTCAATTCAATTCAATTAGATATACAATTATGACCCACTTTTTTGCACTTATGTGGTAGATGTCTTACATGTTTATCTTTATTTGTTGTAGAATAAACTTGGCAATATTTCGCAAATTAAAACGCAGTAGATAGTTATATAACTATAGGATATTACGAAAAATCAAAATATAATTAGCAACATTTATATATATTTATATTAAGTCTTGGTCAATTATTCCAATAATATCATATTTTAAATTTATATAATACAAGTTTTTATAAATCTATTATTTTAATACTTTTCGCGTACTTTAAGGTTAACAAAAACATAATAACAACATGTTATTTATCTATCTTTAAATGTTATGATTAAAGTTATTATTTTTTTTCTTATTAATATAAAATATACAGATACATTATACATAATACATAGTACATATATAAATTTTATCATTTAAATATATACATTTTAAAATATTTACTAAAAAATAAAAATATAACTAAACTTACATAACAATTATGTCCAACAATGTATTTTATATTATCCATAGGTAATAATTTGTAAAAAAAAAAAATTGACAAGGTCAGTCCAGTTATTCACAAGAACTTACAAAATTCTATTTTTATTTTTTTTTATATAAAACTATATTAACATAATATAGTTTTTCGGTGTCGTGCTTTCGTTGATTTATTGATCAACTATAATTTTAGATAATTATCACAGAAATATACTGAATGAATAAAAAAGTATGTTTTTAAAATACTTAACAAAACGTAATAAAACGATTAGGAAGACAAATGAATAAACAAATAATTAACCGTATAATGTCTACTATGAAGGAATTATTCTTTCTCGGATGGTGAACTTTGTACGTTACTACTTATTGTATCGATGTACTTTTTCTGTGTATTATTTGATGAGCTAAAATAAAACATGAATGATGATGATAAAAATTACAAAATCTTAAAAACAATTGTTTAGTAATTTCTTTTGTTCTTACCTAATGCAGTCCTCTACTTCCTCTAATGTATCAGAAAGATAACTGCCTGTTTCTGGTAGCATGAGTACAGACAAGCCACCAATGACGCTGACTGTTCCCAGTACCAATAACGGTAAAACTTTGCTCAACGGAGACTGCAACAGACGATTAGTCAAATAATAAGTTGAATAACAATTTCAATTTTTTAAGAGAAAATAATATATTCACTGGACTCACTAAATTCCATAGGTATGGTACCATAATAAGTGCGATTCCTGCTGGTATATTAGAAGTTCCTACTCCTAAATTTCTTATAACAGTTGGAAACAATTCGGCTGTGTAGAGAGGCATGATAACGTTTGACGAAGACACGGAAAATTTGCCAGCCATCACCAATGATAGCGATATCCACTCATCCGTATCTAATTATATTATAAGATATATTTAAAAATATGTATCGAATAAGATTTTAAAAAATAAAATATATAAATACCTGCTGGTAGAATCGTAGTAAGCAAACACGCAATTCCTCCAGCTACCATGGTAAGGCACAATGGAATTCTTCGACCCATTTTAAGCAATATTACCACACTAATCAATATTGCTGGAATTTCAACCAAACCTAAATTCAAATTCAACATTAAATAATATTTTTAAAAAGAACACTTGACAATTTTTGTTGTATGTTTGCATAAATTTAATTAATTACCATATATTTAAATAATTGTACCCCTTAACAACGCAGCTGATTTATAATTAATAAATATAGGTAAATAATTCGTTGACATATGTATTATTTTAAATTTAAATGGTAAAATAAATATATTACTTTACTATGAAAATTACCTGATATTATAGTATTAATGTATATATTTCCACCGATGTTGGACAGGTTAAGTACAAGCCCATAGTACACTAAGTAAAGACTGAACCAAAGAATGTATAAAACAAGAGAAATTTTTCTGATATTTTTGGTACGAAATAAGTCAGAAACTCGTACTTTAGGTTTGCCATTAATTTCGAATTTGTTAATACTCTGAAACAAAATAAACAATACATTATAAAAAATTATGTATTCAACAAGCATAAGCCAATTGTAGCTATAATGAATGAGCAATACTAAAATAAAAAAATTGTTATTTTAATAATATTTATGTTTTAATTATTTCCAACTTATCAATTATTAAAACCAAAATATGAGTCAAATAACTTGAGTTTGGCCTCCAAATTTCACACCGATTCTTTTATCATCCAGTGAAGTCGTCAATCTACGACCTACTACTATCAAGATGACCTATTTTAATAAAACCAAAATATGACTCATGACATATATAATTTAAACAATTTTACTGCGAGACTAAGACAAGTAATAACATTAATATTACCTACAGCGTTTATATTTTAAATTTGAACTAAATACAATATTTAGTTCATTAAATTAAAGAAATATGTAATTAATAAATTTCAAGCTAAAAATTAAGCAGATATAAGACACCTGGTATTCAAATTTAATTTTAATTTTTAACTTACTTGTTTAAGAATTTTATCCATATTCACTGGCAAGGGGTGCTTATTGATTTTTGAGGCCTTTTCCAAGACTTCCATAGTCTCTTCCACTCTGCCCATGGCCAATAACCATCTCGGTGATTCGGGAACAAACCTAATAATCCGTATAAATAAAATAATGTTTTCGTCATGACTCTATATTTCAATGTCTTACCAATGCAAAACCAAGAAAAATACAGCAGGTAACGTGACACACCACTGCAGCAACCTCCATCCTCTACAGATGTATGCGATTCCAGATATGATTATGTAACTCATTGGAACTGGAAGCAAGTAAAGAACTCCAGCGATTGTCAACCACTTACCACCGACCAGTTCCATACCTATGTTTAACAAAAACCATCATCAAATCTACACCCCTGAACAATAATTTACACAGAATACTTACACAACACAAAACCACTAAAGACGATGCTCACACAAACAAATCCCAAAATAAATCTCAATACCAGATAGAATTCAAACCAAGGGCAAATAGCGACTAAAATACCAAGAGCCAACTGCATAATTAAGGAAGCCATCAACGTCTTCTTTCTACCAAATCTACAAGCACAAAAATATTATATTATAGAAGTATATAATATTCGTTAAGTATCTAAATAAATCAAACGAAATGTTTTAATTAAATTTAGGTATTTTAAACCAATTTAACAACGTATCGCAACGTTCTTTCAATAAATGATCCCCTTTAAATCTCCAAAGGGAAAAAAACATGTATATAATGAAATTAGCGGAAATCTAATTTATATTTTCTACAATTACGAGTATTAACAATAATACCTACGCATTCGGGTATACGTGATGTTTAAACGAATTTTACAAACTCCGGAACAGATAATAAAGATATTAAATTATATAATGGTTGAAAATAAAAGGAAATGAAAAAAAAAAATAGAGGAAATGATATAACATTTTGAACTTTCCTTTATTATGTTGTCCTATTTTTTCCTACGTTATTTATGTAGGTAGGTATACGCTAGTAAACTATTAATAGGTATCTACAATAGCGCATTATATTTTACTCTTTATTAAATAATAATATTATTACAACAGTATAAACTAACTTCACTTTAAATGAATAAATTAAACAGAATAATATGACACTGTACATTTAGCGTGTTCAAGCTTTACATAAACAGTATAGGTAGATAGGTATGTACATATTTTAACGAATTTCATTACGAGTGTTTCATAATAAGATTTTACTGTTCATCTAAATAATTTTCGTAATCTGTTTAAAAGTTTATACCCTTTTTGCAAAAAGATTATCATATTATAAATAGTTGTACGCTTATTAATGTTTTAAACTTGTCAAAATTTGACTTACCTGTCAGACACGAGTCCCGAGAAGAAACCTCCAAAAGCAACACCCATCAAGAACATCATCTCAGCAAAGTTTTTTAATTCTTTTCGGTCACAAACCAGGTTCCACTGTAAATCGGAGTATCATAATAAATGAAAAATGCTCATTTATTTTTAATAATTTAAGTATTACTTCAGAAGTGATTGTATCGCCGAATTCAGTAGTATTGAACTGCCACGAAGTGCACGTTTTAAGCTCATATTGATCTGTTTTTTTTTTAAGTAATTCTCCATAACTAAAATTACCGAGTAATCTTTCGTAGTCTAAGTCACGATAATGACAAGGATCGTATACTGAAACCTATGTGTAAAATAAAAATATGTTATAAATCTGTAAGCTAATAAAAAAATAATATTATTTAACAAAACATTTTATCGGGGTTCACCTTCACATATATAACGTTAGACATCTTATATAAGTAACTTACAATTAATGTACCTAGTAATATTAAAAAGTATTATTGAAAAAGAAAATCCTCTTGGTCAAAACCGTATTAATTATATTAATATAAATTATCTAACGACTGAAAATAATATTGACAAATAAAATAACAATACATTCGTCGCACATAAAATTGACACCTTGTATGGAATTATATTATATTATAATAACTTTGAAGTATTTTTATAGTTTTATTTCAACGACCATCGTAGTCAAGGATCTTAAAACTACAAGCACCACTATTTCAACTTTCCTATTTAGCTGTTCCAAAACTAAATATTATGTTATTTAATCCAAAAAATGCTTATAATTTAAAAAGATACCAGTGTATCTGTTTATATATATATATATTTATTTATTTAATATTCGCAATTATAAATGTTCCTTGATATTACAATTTTCTTTGTAACTCACATTGTTTGTTGGTGATTCGGGGATTAAACCACTTAAATTTTTCCATTGATCTACAGATATCCGGTTCAGCACACCCGGCGGCGGTGTACACCAGAAGTCCGTATCTGCCCCCTGGAACGTTAGTACGAATATGTGCCATGTACAAGGCAAATTTAACAAGGACAAAATTAAAGTAAGCATAGCTTGCCATCGGCCAAATTCGCCGATGGCCATAGAAACTGGATCTTCATGTGTCTTTTCCGTTCGTTTGTCATCTTTAAAAACTCCAACATTACCTGAAAAATAACAAATAAATACCAATTTATAATTAAAAAATTAAAAAATAATGAAGTGACTTTGTATTTTATTTTCCTTAAATTATATTTAAGAGTTTTCATTAGTTTTCAATAGAATTTTTTTTTATTATTATTAGTTAATAATATAATATTAAAATTCCAAACATAATTGGATATTAAAATTTAAACATAAAAAAGCAGATAATGAAAACAATGGATAAATTATATTATTAATTTCAATTAGACGACTATAATATAGAGGATAAAACGAAAAGCATAGTGTACAAATAATATTCAATATGTAAAACATAAACGTTGACAGTTGAATAATTCGTGACTTGAAATGTTGAAACAAGTACGAGTACCTACAATATATTCAGTAGATTTTGAATGCGATAATTCATTCAAATAATGAACTGTAGAACCTCATATTATGTTTTAAAAATGAAATGGTAATAAATCACAATATTAGTGTAGCTTGCCACACCGAATAACAAACGATCCAGATTAGAATATGATATCATATACCTATGTAACATATATGTTTTTACATTACTTCGATCGCAATTCAAACCGCATTTATTAATTAACAGCCGGAAACAATATCATTATTAATGGTCCTTGAACGGAGTGGAATTGCCACCGAGTGTGTGTGTTTGGAAAATCGTTAAGCATCGATAAGCGGGGGGGGGCCCTTCTGTCCGAATGCACAGCCGGAGGATACGGAACGAATAGCGAATTCACTTCCGCTGACATTGCGGTATACGGTTATTGGTTAGGTCCCGTTTGCATCACTCGTTGCACTCGTTGTGCGCGCGCAGCGGCCACCGGTCAGACACAGCATAATAAAAATATATTATGCAGATTATATACGAAACCGAAATCCGTCGTCAGTTATATTACAGAACGTAACGCGTAATTATGAAAAGGACCCGTCGTAACTGCTGCAGGACGTGCCTCCCCAAATGACAATATCACATGACAATATGCTTCGACTACCGAGCATACACACATAATGTGTCCGCCACGGCAAGACGATAACACGGTCGAGTCTCGATGACTCAAAACTCTGAGAATGGGATAAAAAAAAATTCGACTTGTGTATTTTTCGAGTCATGCGTAACTCGACTTAAAAACACTTCTATAGGGGCGAGATAAAAATTCTAGTTCTCGAGATGTTTGAGCTGTCGAGACTCGACTGCGGTGTATTGTCACCATTCGTCAGACCCCCCCCCCCCCCCCCACTGCGAGGGGGGATGGGGGTGAGAATGGGACACTCGGCCCGGTGTCGCGCGGTCCCGCGGCCGTTCGCGAGCGGATAAGTCCGCGATTCTCCGGAGAAAGGCTCATCGACGCGGCGGCCGCGGCGATCGTTCGTCGTCGTATAATATATTATGTATACAACATAAGTGCCTACCCATAATATACATATTAATATAATAGTTGTACCTACACGTTGTATATTATCGCCGTGCCAAGGATATTGGCCGACGATCGTATACACGTTATGGCGCGCGTATTATATTATTATACCTATACGTCGTCGTCGCAGTACGCGGGGGCATAATATCGCGCACGCTGCATACGCAATATTATTATAAATTGATTACATCTCTGTCGACCTCCATGTTGCGTTCGAATGTTATTCATATACTATCAAACGAATCCGTTTACCGACAACAAGGCAGGCACATCGCTGATGAATTGCCGACGCCGGCCGCGACGATCCGCCGCCGTCTGCGCACATGCGGTTATCCAGCGCGCGTTCAACAGGTATACATGACGGATACCCATGCCCGTATACCGCACTCGTGGTACCCCCCCAGACACCTCGAATATTGCATTATTATCGTGAGCGTATCCTCCGGTTCGGTATCGCATCGTACCATTATCATTGTAATGTGGTATTGGTTAGGTGAATTATGACGATGACGATGATGATAATAATATAGGTGATATTAATACACCGACAGCCAGAGTGTTCTCGTACACAATAGTGGCATACCTACTATTATCGATTCGATGGCCGGCGCAATGGTAGCGTATAATAATAATAATAATAATAATAATATTAAGTCGACTCGGTCGATCGTTTACCAAATTTTAAACGATAAACATGTCTTATGGGTACCTATGCACAGTCGCGGTACCCAGACTCCTCGAATGTTTGATATGTTAATAGACATTATCGTGTGCGTATACCGGATCACAGGTATCATATCATTATCATGATGTTGTATTAGCTATATTATTATGATGATGATGATGATGATAGTAGTGTTCAAACAGAGTTCTCGTACACAATAGTGGTATACCTACTTATTGATTTGATGGTCGGCGCAGTGGTAGCGTATAATAATAATATTACATCGACACATTCGATCTCAATTTCAAGCGATAGACGTTTTTAACATTTATCACTATGTAACTATTGTTTTCGTTTATATTTTATCCAAACGCCCGTCGTTACGGCATAGCATTATTTTATAATATCAATAAAATACTATACGTGTTTAAATAGTTTTAAATATGTCAATGCATAATCATCGAATATTCATTTATTTTTACTTGTTAGGTTTAAGGAAAACGTAATAATATGTCAAAGTGAGTTTAAATTAAGAATTCAGATAGTTGAAAAAAATAAACTTAATACGTAAATTATGACACTTTTGAATAATACAGACTGTAATACGGGACGTGTTTCAAATGGTATTCGGGTATAGAGATATCAAATTATACTAGATATACTATATTAGGTCATCTACCCTAATAACGAAAAAACACCCAGAAAAACAAGTTGATCCTATTTTAAGCAAATTATAGAGATAATGTCACTAACATTAAACGTAATCTAAAGACACGTATATATTTATAAACTATTTTTGGTAGTACTAAAAATATAATGTCTACGTGTAAATTTGGCAAAATTACAGATAAAACTTCTTATCAATAATGTAACGAGTGCATTTTTTATTGGTATCGGTAAAGCAAACAGCTAATTCGGTGTTTTTGCGTGTTAATGTGTATCAAGAATTTTCGTAAATATCTAAAGGTAATAAATACGCATGTACTTACCGAATAATCTATTTGACGTGCCACAGGTAAACTCAAATTCTCAGACAATTATTATTGTGTAATTTAAAAAATGTATAATTTGATGCATCTACTAATAATACAAGACAATAGCATATTTTTGAAACAATAAAATTTAGTTGTTTTTCCAGCTATTAAATCATTAAAAAACGTTACCCCTTGGGGGCCCCCTACGGGCTACAGTTAATCGCTGAAGCGCGTATACCCGTTGAAAATTGTGGAAAACATCACATTTGGATAAAACTACCCGAGCACAATTATTCTAAAATAAATAACATTATAAAAACAAAGAAGATATTAAAATGATATAATAAGTAGGTACAGGTATTAATGTATTATGTCGTGTGTGCAATTTTTTATCAAATTATATACTCATATCATGAAAATTGTCATTTTAATTGTGACGCGGATAATCATTCATAACTGTATTCCTAAAAATAATTGTTCCGTTGCAAAAACTGTCAAAAGTCATGGCCGTTCATTTTATATAACGTACCTACACCTGGACCGTGAAATCTACAGGAAAATATTATATATATTATCCATGTTTGATACTTCAGAAATTCTAAATTACCATATTATTCGATGATCCAATTACCTACGAGTAAACAAATAATTTCAATAAAAATCATTTTAAAAACAACATTAAAGCTAAATAATTATCTTAACCAAATTAGTAATTATATATTATAGTAGACAACCTTGGCTCTCCTCTGTCTCGTTTCGACCGTTTTTAATATAAATTTAATTCTTTGAATTTTAGAAGAAATGCAAATTTATGTTATTAGTAAATGCATCTAGCTTAAAAATACCATACTGTTGCGGTTTTAACTGTATTCTCTAATGATAATTTAAACATCGTAATTTCTCATAAATAATTTAAATACCTATAGTTATCATTATGTTAATCATTTTCGATCTATAATTACTAAAAATACGATAAAGCCACCAAGCCACGTGTCTTCAAAGTTATAATAGCACTCAATTATTGGTTGAAATGTATAAATCGTGAGTAAATATATTATATACCAACAGTTATGAATAATTTCAAATGTAATATTTTAATTTTATCTTTAAACATCTTGTCGTGATTGAATTAAATAGTTTAATGAGTAAAAAAAAAATTATGAGTTTAAATACAAATCCAGCTAAGAGCAATTTTCCATACATATTAATGTTTTCGTACACTTTCAGTATTGTGCTTTCAACTATTGTATTCTAACAAAATATCTCATTTGACATTGAACTGTCTAATAAAATAACAGTTTTTATCTATAAAAACAATACTAAAATGTTTTGAAATATATATATCCAAAATGTTTTTATTTATGTGTGTAGCTACTTTGCTACTTGTGAAATAAAATTAACATGATTTTCAAACAAATATAGGTAGGTTATGTCATATTTTAGTTAGTTAGTATGTATTTTAAAAACAAGATGTATAAAATGAAGAATTTATAAACATATTATATAGACTGACTAGATAGACATTTTCCGACGAGAATTCCAATGAATGTAACGTTGAAGTTTATAGAAACCGACCGACTATGACGACGACGCGACGTTCTCTTTGACTTTGTTTAGGGTTTTACTTTCGTTTGTACGTACGTACAACAGTGAACGAGAAAATTATTCGAGAAAATTCAACAAGGATTGCCACGAAATAAATTCGCATGAATACCTACTCATATAAGAGCAGCTATATTTGATACCGTTTGAATGCACTTTCTGCAGCAGAGTGGTATTATGCCAAATTGTCAGCACGACTTTCCGGCACGCCCTTAATTGTACGTTGTCAACTGGCGGCCATAATAATAATATTATCCGTGCAAGTTGTTTTCGACTTCAGTACCATTATATGACCCTAACTGATAATATTCTAGTTTTGACGTTTTATAAGTTTGGCACGCATACACACACCATTATAATAATATACTGCTCACAGATTCTATCACATCATCGTCGTGTTTATAGTTTAACGTGTCGAGATAACACTCGAGTCGTTTTTCGATTTACTAATACCAATACGAAACTGTTAAATTGTCTAGTGGAAGTGCTAAAAAACTAATCGAAAAAAAAAGGTCTGTATGGGTCACCGTTTCGTTAGATTGACGTTCTCTATATTGGCGTTAACTGTTATTTCCGCACAGTTTAAAAGACGTTAAACGACACGAAGTCTGAACGAGCGCAATAATTTCGGATTTCAATTGGCAGTAGAGATTAAAATATATACATAGGTATATACGCTTCATAGTATAATGCGATATAATATTATATTATTATGTGTATTTAGATATTAAACGCTAAACCGCGCGCGGGACGATCGTTTTGACAATACCGAGCAGAGACCGTCTTCGTCGTGCAAACAATACGCCGAGGCTGTCAACCCATTGAAACAAAACCCACGATCCGTTCATTAAGCAAAATTAATACTTTCTATTGTACAGTATTGTGTTTGTACATATTTCAATGTCAACGAGCAAAATTAAATTGTGGGGGTCTGCTTTTCACCACAAAGGTGATTTTCATAGAATTTAGATTGTATTTCTTTTTACACCTATACAGGTATATTTAAGAAAAATGAGAATAATTTTTGAAATATGTTTTCCCTTGCTTTTAGTTTAGAAGACAACAATAACTTATCGTTGCATTAAGTATTTTTTTCACCTGGTGTTTAAAGAACGAAACGCGGGTGTTGTATTGTGTTTATATACTAAACAATAATCAGCGGCTGAAAACTTAATTTATGCGGTTTCAACTTTTAAACTGCATGGCGTGTCTATCAATTAAAGAATAATAATTCACATTCAAATAAGAATAAAGATGCTATTTATTAGATTAAAAAAGTAATATATTATAAATTAAATATGTGGCGTGTATGAATAAATCTTTACTAGACGTATAATTATATTATATTGCAATCAATCAAATTATTAAATGTCGTAAATACCTCCTATATCAATAAAACAAATTAAAAGAAAATGTTTTTAATATACATTTTATGAACGATAGTTATAAATTATAATAATACAATAAAAGTGTACCTACAAATAGAATAAGTTGTAATACTGTTATATTATAAATCATTAACAATAGATAGGTAACCTATACGTTATATTTATTACTGAATGTTTTACATTCACTAAACCTAGATTAACGTATGCGACAAGCGTAGGTAATAACTAATAAAATGTATCATTAAGGTCATTTCGAAATAAGATATCAAAATTAAATTAAACCAAAGTTAATAAACTAACATGTCAACATAAATACTGAAGGTAGTTACCAAATAATTTGATGGCAATTATTTATTAATAAGTCTCGTCATAAATATTTGTTATTACTTACAGGTCCAAAAGATTATTATTATGCACGGGATTAAGTTGTTGCATTTTAAAAAAAAAAAAATTCAAAATGATACTTACTATTGAAAATAAATATATTACAAAACATATGAATAAATTATAATTTGTTTCGATAGATTAGAAAAATTAAGACTGATATTTAAATATTAATCTGGAAATAATATTCAAACCAATCTCAAATAACTTTTGTTAGGTAATAATTATATAATATATGCAAATATTTAAATATTTCTGAAACATGATAAAATATTTTTTCAAACAATAAAAAAATTTTAATTTATCTCAAAAAGCATCAATTGTTTAATATAATTTAAAATATGATACTGTAATATTAACAATGAAATAATTCATTCAGTCACTATTTGATTATTCATGAGCAATAATATAACATGCGTGTACCCATATTAAGCAAGTATGGTGTACGTCAATCAAGATGCGTTGTAGATAATTACGAAAATATTAAATGTATAGTAAATTTTTTTTTTTTAATATGAAAGTTTAAAATTCAAAAACAAAATAATCACCGTACCTATTCTCGTAAGATAAAAAAAAAAATATGTTATTGACTAAGAGTCTCGTTTTTATCTAACTATGAGTTTAATGTGTAAAGCAAAATGTATTAAGTTTAAAAAATAATAATATTATGCTTAATTTTTTCACATAAAATATAGAAAGACGAACATTTTAAATATTGCGTAATATAAAGTTGTCCATAAATTTCAATGCATTAAATTGTGGATGAGAAGTTAAGATAAGTAACATTTTAATGAAAAAACTAATATAATGCAATCAAGCGATGAAACTTATTTGAAAGATTTTCAGTTGAGAAATTTGTATTTTAAATCGCTATAAATAATCATTACGATTACGTAAATTATTAAGTCCTATAAAGACTAACGACGTGTTCACATGTATCCTTGAGATACATTATTGTCCCTGTATAAAATATAATGTATCCAAAACCGCATACATAATACACTATGACTACATGTATATTTATGGAACGTAGTAAGTTGCAATACTTGAAATATAGTAAATAACTTAATTTCTTAATAATTTGATTTATTTATTTTGTGAGTTGTATTTGAATACTTCATTGTTTTAATTTACATATTTTTATTATAATAAAAACACTTTTGAGCTAAGTTACTTTATGATAACTTCGATCCGAACTGGTAGTCATGGTTAAAAACAAATATGTAGTATTATACAATATGTAATATGATAAATATTATACAACATTTAATATTATATAATATATAGTAAACATAATTTATTTCATGATTAATATATTATATTTTCTTTCATATAACATTTGGAAGATAAATTCTCAATAAATTAAAATTACCTATCAATTTTTTAAAACTATCAATTTCTGAAATCGTGGTATTTAATGATAGGAAAAGTAAAACCGAAATAATTGTAATTCCAGCTTACCTTCACTGAAGACAATTAATCCATAAGCATTGGATAGATTATAGTGCACGCAGTTAGAAAAATTTAATAAATAGTAATTGAAAAATCATAAACATACATTTTAAATCTTTAATAATGCATAAGAAATCGTGGTAAGTTAATTTCCGGTAACGTTACTTTATAGTAATTGGCAAAATATCCGATAAGGTCTCTGAACATTGTACATACAAAAGGGTAAAAAATATCTACATGCCAGATACTTATTATGCTAGTATTCAGAAAAGTTCTTTGTGTTTAAATAGTTGCCTATACCCAGTGACAACATTTCTTAGCATACTTATAGACTCAATTTCCCATTGTTAACACAATATCTGATGATTTCGTAATTCAAAAACTCAATTATGATTGGTGTCGACTTACAATATCGATTTTAGTACGATTTTAGTGCCCACAAAGTACAATATGGAATCGCTCTAGGACGTAATCTCGTTGGAGAATTATAACTACAATAGATACCTATATTATATTTGTAGAAGTTATGATTATTCCCTATTTACACCGACGAAATGATAGTTGAAACTGTAAGCTGAGAAAGTGAGGGACATTTCATTAACGATAATCAGCCATATAAACCCATGCTAAATTGTCTAGATGTAAATCAACAATACGCCTTCGTAGTCTGAGTAACAATGCACAATTATCGCGGTGGAGTACGATCGGGTCGCAGGATAAGGACACTTGTACCTCATTATAATAACATCGTTGATTATACTTGGTAAACGATATAAGTATATTGTGTTGTTTGATTTTTTTAAGTTTTAAACTGCAATCGTTTTTTACGATAAACCGTATAAAATGCATATAAACTTGTAACTACATAAACCATACTTTTAGTATTCGCTCCTTTTGCGGCACACGTTTGAACATTTTCACCGAGTTAGTTATGTAAAGCCACATCATGCGTAAAAAAAACCCCGGTTTCAAATATAAAGACTACCGTCTTTTTCAATGAAAATTCCGTTTAGATCATATAACGTCATAGTCATCGTGAGTATGATATCACAACAAACCTGTTGAATATATTTTAATTATAATGTCAAGGCGATAACAATTTTAGACTTTAGGGAAATTTGAATTCAGACCTGCAAAAACTACATACCTTATGACTTACCTATTTAAAATTGTCAGTAGTTTACTAATAAATCACAAACTATTCGAGAGTATATTGGAAATGTATAATATGTAATGATGAATATTATATTTATATGGTAGTATAGTAGCGTTAATACAGAAGCTAAATTGAGTTAAACGATATGTTTACTTCAAGAAATGTTAGATACTATAGGGAGTATAATGTATGGTCGATTCGGAATATTTTATCAATAATTACCATTTTTGAATTCATTTCAATATTTTGTTTACCTTCAAAGGTGTTTATTTATTCAAAGTAAAAATCGAGGAATCATCTAATTTCATTTATTAAATCACTTACGTTTCCGCGTTAAAGACTATAATATGTACATACATGCACACATACATAGATACATTTTAAAATAAAGAAAAAACAAAACGAACTCGTTGCATATGATATATATCGCCTAGAACCAGTAATAGTGCCGATGTGTATATCGACGAATTACATTATGTGCGTTGAGCGTGTAAGACCATTGGGTGAATAATTATCATTTATTAATTTATTACCTACATTAGATATATATATATATATATCATATATATATATATATATATATATATATATATATATATTGTATTTGTTGTGTATAGTACGGATTGGCTTCGAATAATGTATTATTTTCTGCCGACTTGTAACACGACTCCACGCCCCGACAGATACACGACTGCGGATAGCGGGTGAGCACGTTATGCGTGCGTGTGTAGGGAGAAAAAAAAATTAGTCACGTCCTTCGACTTTTGCCACCTTATGAACACAGAGACACATACGAAATAATATTATACGGAACGCGACTACGACGCAACTGTCGCGCGTGTATCGTACGGGTTCGAGGGACAAAAATGTGACAAAAAATAAAAATGTAACAAAATTGTCGGTCGGGGGGGTGTGCAATATACAATAAATCGCGACGGCAGTTATATGGTACGTGGTGTATTGCAGATTTGGAAAATATCGTGTCTGATAAACGTGTACCTAGTGTGTGTGTATATATATATAATGCAACGATATATATATTATATGTTATATCGGAGGCACCTAACGTATACTTTACAGCTGCTCCGAACGCGAAATGCACAGTCGTCTATGCAATAAATTCACTACGTGATGACACGCAGAACAATAATAATTATACAGTAATACAAATTCACTTTCCTCGTATCGTATTGCTTACGACATATATATTTTGAAGAAACTGGTTACGGATTATTTAACACGACCATACAAAATATTATACTATTATTGTTGTTTAAAAATGGAATGAGTAGTAATTGCTTTTTTATATTTTCAATGTTTGAACAACGAAGTACGCGTTTTTACTAATTTCCTTGTATTTGTCTTTCCGTAATTATTTAATACTCATTTAATTGTCAAATAATATTATACAACGTCTAACTCACAATTAATAACTAAATGTTATTATTATAATGGTCGATGATTTCGGCGAGCATCCGTGTTCTGTAATATTGTGTATTATATAGTCACAGTCAGCAAATATAGACACAACGTTTCGTTTTAATTTAAATTAAATTAAGAATGCATCGCTATTATAAATGACGTACTAACATCATCTTTAACATAAAATATTATTCAACTCACATCCAATTTTATTAATCACATCCATTTTCAAATAAGCCCGCGAAGATGTATTATAATAGGTAATCATTGTATCTCGTATATTTTATTGTTGTCTAAAAATTAATATATTTAATATGACGTAGGTATCCAAACACATACTGATCAATTCGATAAAGTTTGTTTTTAAAGATTGGTTTTGAATTTCTTAAGGCCTTCTTAAGTACTGAACGCACGTTTATATTATATCACGTTCGATAATTTATATATACGGTCAAACGGGTTCAAAAGAATCAACACTATTGTACAATATATTATATTCAATTCAAAAACTTATTAAAAAGTACCTAACTTTATAATTTTTAATATCATCGATTGATTTGAGGAAAAAATATCCTGCTCGTCTTATTTAATAATACATAATTACATATAATTACAATTTGTTGATCATCAAATGTTACACCCATCTATTAATTTTTCTATTATGTAATGTAAAAACAGTAAATACATATTTTTTTTGTTATTTTATAACGATATTTTAATGCATCCTCGAATACATTTTTTATTATATTTTTATACCAACGCTTCGATTTGATAATTTATAAACCTCTTTTTTAAATAATAATCTCAGACACATATTCATTAATTCGTATATATCAATTATGTATATACTGTACTGATTTTCCCAAGTATAAAAATTCTTCTTCATAAATGTATAAGACACACAAGACGTAAATTAATATACACAAACCACTAACATACCTACAAATACTGATTATGAAATCATATTGAATCTGTCCTGCAGTATCGATATTATTTCAAATACAAAAAGTATTTCCAAATTTCGATTATAATAATGTACGTGAAGATAATAATATAAGAACGATTAATAACACACCAAATATGGAATATTCTGTTATAGATATTTCAGACAAGATTATAACAATAATATATTGGACAAGTATCAAAAACCAAATTAATAATTTGAAGAAAAAATCACATTTAACATTAAATTTGTATATTTAACCATAAGTTAATAATTCTGCAATTTTGCTATGGTAAAATAAATCATCACTATTGTTTCACAATAAATTTTAACCATCCTTTTTAATCGATGTCCATTGCAATTGGATGCGGTGGAAAAGTGAAATCTCATTGCTAACGTAATAATAAGTACAAGAAAGAAGGCAAGTGGGTTAGCGGTTGCATGCTTATTTCATGTGTTAATTACGCAAGTTTGTATAGATTACTATTATTATTACCATTATCAGTATTTTTTTTTTTACTCTAAAGGGCTATTTCAACAACGCGGGACAACATATTTTGTGTACAACGAAAATTGTTAGTGTTGATACTTCGTCTTGTAACCATATTATCTAACACACAAAATTACATATTATGTTAACCGTAAGAACTAGCAAAAGTCGTTCTCAAGCAATGCACCTTAGGGTATAAAGGACTGGAAGAGGCAAGGTTTAGGAACTTTACTTTTTAATAGTGCTTTTGACTTAATATTTAAATCGATTATTTTCTAAATTGTGATTCGCGTGCGTAAATATTTCAGCAACTTATTTAATATTATTATACTATTAACTTCTTTTTTTTCCGCCGTGTAAATAATATTATAACGTTGATAAATTAATATCATAATGAACTTCTAATTTCCTTCTAATTACAGTAATTAATCATAGCGATACTGTGTTATTTAGATATGATGGACACTAATGATATTTCGTTAAAATAAATAAGTTTAGTCGTATATTTTACTTATCTAAAATCTACAGCACAACTTAGTTCGGTGAGCGAAAGACGATCAATTTGTTTCAAGATAAAAGTACAAATTACGATACGCGCACAGAGCGCGATAACTCATTCCGAGAACTTTTATGCGGTGGATGTAAAGAAGCAAAAATCATAATAATTTACTTACTCGTAAACCGCGGGCGCTGAATCCGAGGTGTTATTTTATTGAATTTTTTTTTTAGTAAGTCGATAAAATAATATAACATTATGTACTCACGTTCTACGGTGTAGTTCTTCGACTGTCTTCTGAATATCTTGGAAAATATTTTATCGATAACAAACGTGGGTATCACCGTCATGTCGACGCGACGATATGACGAGCGATCGGTGTGAGCGAAATAGAATCGATATTATGGACACGACGAGTGCACACTACTGGTCGACAATATTACACCGTCGGTCGATGTGGGTATGCAATATACGTGTGTTTTGTGTGAGCATGTAAAAAATCAGCAACAATAATCGCGTGCGGCGGCCACACGGAACGTGGAAACTTTTTCGAAAACAAAAACCTTTTTCTATTTATTATTTATTATCGCGGGTATAATGATATAGAGGTACGCGCCACACGAGTGTGCGGGATGAAGATTATGGTCTAAGACACGTTTGAATGTGACTGAATAAAGCGGCCGGCGAGTGCACCAATTATTTGGCCGAGAAGAGGACATGCCGCGTGCTTTTACCGGCCGCGTGGTGGGGAACACAACGCGTTTAAAATATAATATATTATTATTATTAGTATTATTAGTATTATTATTATTATTATTATCACATAATATCGTGTGTGTGGGTACCGTGAATTTTGTGCACCGCGTTGTACAACCGCGACGACAACTACTATACGTACCCGTGTCAGTGTTCGGAACGTTCACTAAAAAAATGAACTCGTTCACGTTCACGTTCAGTACTTAAAAAAGGAACTCGTTCGCGTTCACGTTCCTGTTTTTTTCAAACGAACGCGTTCACGTTCACGTTCATTCAAAAAATGAACGCGTTTATTGGGCGTTCATTTAATTTTTTTTCTCAGTAATTAATAATTAAATTTAAATTCGATATCATAGGAACTATAATGGAAAATATTATTATAATATGATTGATTAAAATATTTTAAAAATATATTTTTTAAGTGGTAAATAAATTAAACGTCTTAATAATCGATCAAGTTCATTAAAAATATAAACGTCGTTCACGTTCACGTTCTATTGTAAAAATACGAGTGACGTTCACGTATCGTTCACTATTTATGAACGTGAACGCGTGAACGTGCGTTCATGAACGACGTTCTTTCCAAACACTGACCCGTGTACAATATGAACAATATATAATAATGATGATGATGATGATATTATTATTATTATTATTGTTATTATTATTATTGTCATGTTCTACAACAAAAACACGGTCGCGTGCTTGCGGGCTTTCGATCCCTGGGCTCGCCGAGTCCTTGATGGCCGATCTGCAAGCCGTCGGTGCACCTATATTATGTATAATAATATTACTACTCTGGCGTTCCCGTGTTTTGTGACGAAGAGAAACGGTTTTTGAAAATATACGAATTGCGTCCGACCCCGTGATAACAATAATATTATTACGATATTACGATACCTACCTATTATCAGTGTACGCTCGCATCCCGGCGGCGGGTGCGACGACGATATTTTATGTCGACTCTGTCCCCGCAAAATGTAATTATTGTCATTGTTAAGACACTGAAAACCGTGTTAACCGTGTACGGTACGCGTACTTGAAACTAGTTTAAGACTGCATATATTGTGCTGCTCAAACATTATACTATTATGCCGTGTAATAAACATAATATTACAAGACTATCAAACTACAGCAGACGGGTAAACAAAAAAAACCATAATTCGAATGAAAATGATATTATTATTATTACATTAAAATGTAGTAAATATACCCGTGACTTGTTGTGCGGTAGGTGATGGTGATACGAAAGTGTCAAATGGTCCGGAACGTCAATATAATACTTTATCTGAACTAAAAATAAATTATAAACATTATCCGAATTTAACAGCTTTCCGCGAAGAATAAGTTAAACCTATAAATAACCGAAGTTCGACATTTCTGGTACACATCATCTTTCAGAGAAAAACCAATGACGGCTCCCAAAAAAAACTTTCAACGTCATTAGTTTTTTAAGCCAAATAACAGACACACGTTCAAGTGTAATTGATTTACCAAATATCATTTTCACAAAGACTATATTTCAAATTATTTATATTTTGATCAAAGCATGCGCTTAGAGTTATTAAAGTATTTAGTATCTACTAGAATCTAGTAACTTTAGAGTACTCTCTAGATATATTAATTTTTTATTGAATTAGTTGCCCGACTTTATAGGCGTTAGTCCACATAAAATTAGAAATGTTTTAATAAGTAACAAAATGTAAATTACATTTAAATGATAAAACAATAAAGCCTTCTTTAAACTGTATTATGGAGTGTAATTGTGCGCCGTTATTGATATGTCCATATTTAAATGAGTTTCTTCTACACATTGAAAACCTAAACTTTGTCATGTAAGGTATAGTTAATATACATTATACACATTAAAATATCATATGTAATTAATTATTTATTTAATCAGCTGATTAAGTACTAGATAGTACTTTCTGTAACGTGTGTATGTATATTATATCTATATTATTTCATGAAATAAGATACTTCTCAAAATACTAGTACATCGGTTACTTTTTTTTTTTTGATCTTCATGCTATATGTTTTAAATTAAAGGCACTTTGAATACAAAATTTTAATCAATTATATATTATTATTGTTCAAACAATTATAATATGCACCAATATTATAAATACCTATAATATTATGTTAATTAATTGATTTGTTCCTTCATCGAGCTTCACATAATGCCCAACGATGTATATTTGTATAAAGCAGCGTTTCCCAAACTTTTTCTCTGCCGGACCCCCTTAGAGAAAATAAAAAAGATCGCGGACCCCTAAATAAAAATTTTAATTAAAGCAATAATAAATAATAATACTAAATTGTTTGCTTTATTTTTAAAATTAAATACACATATGTTTATAATGAAAAATTGAATTAATAAAAAAAAATGGATAAATAGATATATTATTTTTATAATAAATAATTAATGCGTTTAATGTGATGGATGGTGTTGTTTCTTTAATACTAAATCTGGTATTTTAGGATCTATATTAGAAAGTTGAATACGTAAATCTGATTCTATATTTAATCGATTTCTATATTTATTTTTAGTGTACACATAAGCTGAAAATCCTTTTTCACAGAGATAAGTTGTTGAAAAAAGCATCAATGGCCTTAGTGCTGAGTCCGATATTTCTGGATAGTCTTGTCTTATACTCAACCAAAAAGAAGACAAAGAAGATTCTTTGAAAACCCTTTTTAAATTAGAATTACTGGATATTTCGATTAATTGATTATCTTGTGTTGTTGTTAAACCAGTTATATCAGGGACATCTGCATTAAAAGGGTCTACTACCCAATTTTTATTTTTGTCAGGAACTGGAAAATATTTTCGAAATGAATGTTTCAAAATTTGGAGGTGTTCAATAATTATATCTTTTGTGTCCTGAGGAAAAACTTCNTCCATAGCTTCAATGTTATCCTCCGTGTGAAAAATATTGTCTTCTTTCCCTTGTAAACTAATATTTAATGAGTTCAGAGAATTAAAAATATCAGCCAAATAGGCCACTGTACAGAGCCATTCAAAATTATTGAAAAGATTTGCATATTTAGTAACTAATCTTAATTGCTTTTCAACGATAACTATTTCAACAATGTATTTATTATCAACAGTATTTCCCATGTAATACGAATATTGCATCATTATTTTCGTTTTATGGATAGGTATACTTTGTATATTTTTAATTTACGTTCGCGGACCCCCTCCGGTATACGTGCGGACCCCTAGGGGTCCGCGGACCACAGTTTGGGAAACGCTGGTATAAAGTATATAACCTATTTACTTTAGTTAACCGTTTTAGAAACGAAGGACGTTTTTCCAACTATACTGTTATAGTATTTTTTTTTTTTATTACTTTTTTAATTTATTCTTCAGGAAAGAGTAGGCTTACTGAACATATTCGTGTGAGGGACCATGAGTTCACAATTTGAAATTCAAATTCATTAAGTAGTTTGATACAATTAAATAAATACATATTTTTGACTATATTCATATAAAATTTTAATGAAGTATATAGTTAAATAATACAATATAAATCTATACAACTTAAATCATCAGTAATTACTAAAATCGTCATCTAATTAATGTAATCAGTAATGCAATAATCTTATACATTTGTTATAGGTATGTCTATATTTTGTTCTTATAGTAGTCAAAGTGTATTTATTTTTTTATGAATCTTGAAACATAAAATATTTCATACTTTTTTAAACAAAATTAAATTAATAATAAAACATAAGCTTCATTTAAAAAAAATTATGTCTAGAATTGTTTGGATATATAATTGTGCCCCGAGGGTATAACTTAGTTTTTTCAACCTATGTGTGAGAAAAGAAAATCTTGAAGTTATATACTGCTATAACAAGATATATGAAAAATATGTTTAATAACATAAACCATGTAAATTATAAAAATAATGCTCAAGTAAAATATGTTATGTACCAATATTATAATGTCTTAACTAATTTTAATTTATTTACTACAAACAATTAGGTAGGTTCACTCTATCTTAGGTGTGTTTTGGGGATGCAGTTTTGAGCAAACTGTAAACTAGTTTAACTAAGAACTAATAGGTATTCAGCTATTAGGCTATTAGGTAATCAGCTAAACTAGTAAGTAGTAACCAACCTGGTCAAAACTGCATCGCCAAGTCACGCCTATTATTGAATAAGAATTAAAATTATTAAAAATAACTAACAAATTTAAATAGGTTTTCCTAGTTTTTATTATTTATACTCAGAAGGTAAATTACATAATATTTTCAGAGTGTATAATTATTATGTAATACTACAATCAGATATATAATTTTTTTTGTTCACCACTTTTTATTTATAATTATTACAATAGTTATACAAAATTTTTTTAATAATTTCAACATAGTATAATTAGTAAGCCATCTACATACGTTTTATGGTTGGTTTATCCACATAAATAATTTATGATGAAATTACTTGTACTGGTACAGGCCACCTATTTTTTTTTATACTTCATCAAATGTTTGAATTATGAGATGTATCTATATTATTAAAATGGTTGTTCTTTGTGCACTTGCATGGTTGTTAAATAAATCAAGTTTATCTCGAGATATTAACATTTTATTGTAGCACACGACTGCAGAAAAAAAAGTCCAAAGTAAATTATTGTAAACTAAAACAGCTTATATTATGAACGTGTTCGGCGAAGAAATATTTGAAACGCTTCTTCAGTTTCAAAAAAATAAACACGCTACGATGGCGTGGGAAATAAATTGTTTAATCGCGATTTTTTTCTCGATAATGGTAAAATGGAAACTTTGCTTTCCAGCGGCAAACTATACGAGTATATATGGCCACTGTACCGAAACAGCGTTTTCGAGTATTGCAGCATCCGATAGTCGTCGGTGAAATTAGGTTTTTTTCTGATGCTTTTCGTTTATGAGCCTAAATAATAATATTACGAGCTTTAACTGCGGCCGTGCAGCTAAAGGCCGGGAAATGCCACGCACACTGGGCCCAAACGATTCAGCTGAT
The DNA here is from genome assembly GCF_001856785.1 of Myzus persicae. Lineage (NCBI taxonomy): Eukaryota > Metazoa > Arthropoda > Insecta > Hemiptera > Aphididae > Myzus > Myzus persicae. Next base: position 85,992 of record NW_019104084.1, on the reverse strand, counting down.
TTCCAGAACAGCCACGGGCGGCCATATCGTATAATATTTTGCTGGCACCGAGTCAGCCCGACGCCGTTCGAGTACCTATAAAACGCGCTATTATAATATCGAACAATATATGTATATGATATATGTATGCATTATATTGCAAACGGCAGACCCATTTGGAGCATAAAATACTGTCCTTGGCCGGCTACGCGTACGTATAACATAATATATCCTTATGGAATCCGTAACCGTATGAATATTATAAACCGTATGGACAACTCTAATATTCAATGCGTACATTCGAATGATTAAACGTTTCCACGAGACGTGCGCACTTTCAAATTTAAATTTATGTGCGCTGCACTGCAGTGTATATTATATATGGGTAAATAATATCGTACACTTTACATTAAGTGAGCGATATTATAGGGTTCTAAATTCGTCGGGCGTTTTTTATTTTATTTTTTTTTTTTTTTACTTCGAATTATTAAACGTAGATAATATCATATTATTATTCTGATTCGATTAAAAACTAAGTCGGTTGGCACAATTATTTTTTTCGCGAGCTGTCACATAATCAGCTTCTAATAAATTTTTAATGAAATTTATTCTCGTAACATTCATTGCTAATGACCCATCATTAGCGTTAAATTACATTGAAATATTGAACGATCTAGTTTATTCAAATATGCACCTACTTTAAATATTCCACTTTTGAAACTCCGCTAATTTTATTCTTTTAAAAAATAAGTGAATTTATAAAATATTAAAATCAATAATAATCACGTGGATATTATATTTTATGGCATTAGTGTAATTATAATATCATTATATCAAATTGAAACTAAGTATTGTTAAGGTCAGTTGTTAACCGATTACTTTTAAGTGTTAATAAATTATAAGGTAAGTACTCCATGGATGAGTATTTAAAAAAATATTAAAAAACAATATTTAACACACAGTTTAAAAAAAAAGAGTTTGTTCACGAATGAACGATAACTATAATATAAATTATTAGTAGCATTTATAGTATACAAAATCCTTACAATATTACAACTTTTTATGAATACGCATGTTATGGGAGGACCTACGTAGTATCTACTATTTGAAGATATAAAACATTTTTTTTATTTAAAATAATTTAAAATACTAAATTAAAATTTAGGCTGTTGTGTTATTTTTTTTTTTTAAATGGGTTGTTTTGCTTTTAATACAGATTAATATCCTCATAAAATATATCGGATTTCGACATTGACATTTATAATTAATTCGACTGTCTTACCAAAATTATACAAATCACTTAAACTGTCTTTATTTGACGGATTTCCGTCGGACGAAAATGTTTACGGTCAACAGGAAAATATTACAGGTACACATCCGTATCGTAAATTGATAGTTTAATCCAATTTCCAAACCAGTCGTATTGTTACGAGCATTAAACGAGCTGGCCATGCGGAAATGAAAAAAAAAACGAATTGATGATAGCCTTGACAGTAGACATATTGGATAACACATTGGGTCCGCTATGATTCTTAAATATTTTACCGATAGTCGACTTCATTGTGTTCAACTTATAAATAAATGTTGTTCAACTTTTTACTGTTTAGATCAGCAGTGTGGCTAAACAAAAACACGTATGGTTTTAGACTTTATGTTTTTTATTTTATTATTATTTGGATAGCTTTATGCTCGGGCGTTTGACAGGAGGACGCGATGACTAATATTTTTTGAAATCAGCTGACCGTGGTTCTATTTTAGACTCTCCAATAATTACAGACTATCGTAATCATGACAATCAAAAAATATTTTGTCACACGTGGAGTATACGAAAAATGGACACCGAAGAACACTGAACACCCACAGCGTGAAAGTCGTACTGGATTTCTTCTCTTCGTTAACAATTTTAAGAGAAGAGAAAAATAATATTTACGAAAACCAATTACATAATAAGTTACGCTTAGTTACATTGTATTGCCAAATTAGATGATTTTTGTAAAAATATTTTATCTCGAAAATGCACGTTTGAATTTTGTAAAGCGTCTTTGTTTTGAAATGTTTTACTCTCAAATTAAATTTTGTTTGATATTAATTCGATATATTCAACAATTACTCAATTATAGGTAAGCAAATCAATGATTTTTAAACCAAGCAAGCGAATGATTATGAAAGTATTGGTAACCGACGAGTAGAGTAATTTGGTATCCATAGTAGTACTTACAAATAAAAAAATATAGTTCCAATACAAGATGTAATAGATATTAACACTATAATCATACTAATACAATTATAACGTTAAGCTTCGTTGAGATTAATAGTAGAATAACGTGTGTTTAAAATCATTAATGCATAATTGTATCACAACTCGCCCTAATCTGTTTTCATTAATTATTATGCTTACGGATATGAAATAGAAAAAAAATGCATAGTTATTTTACACACGAGTAGTTACGTCAACCATTTAAGTTTAATAATTAACACTTTTTACTGCATGATTTTTAATTATAAAATAAAATAATATAATTTCAATTTAATGGACAGTGGTTAATATTGTAGACTAGTTAGGAAGACTTGGAGTGCAATAATTAAACACGTCATAAAATTTCCCATAAACCTAAATCCCACATATTTTTTTTTTAGTTTGTTGTAATAGATGCTTTGTTTTACACTTCTACCACGTGCTAACCACGAAGCGTAACATAGCTCAGATCCCACAACGAGATTATTTAACGGGAAAGGTTGAAAACAAATTACCCTCAAATTAACCCCCGTCCAATAAGTTTCCTTTTAACAAATAATCTAATTACTGTCTTAGTAATTCTACTGATGAGGATCGATTTTCTTTTCTACAAAAATGTATAATCCACATTTTTGTATGCTTTTATATGGTATTTAATTGAATTACGTTGTTAGCTATAGACACCAAAATGAAATTGAAATTAATTATAGCAACTACAGTAGCGGCATATTTTTTACCTTTCCAAAACCATAACCGATTATATTTGTATTAAAAAAATTTTTGAAAAATACATACAACGTGACAGTGTAAGGCAGTGGACACTTATTACGACTGTTAAAAATTGTGTTGTAATATCATTAGACGTTTTAAAGTAAATTCCTCATACAAAAAAAATTATTATTATAGATTTAGGTAAGGGTTTTAGTTATTTTTAAAAATAACTATAAAAAAAATTGATTTAAAATACATGCTGTAATTTTAAAACAATAACATTTACAAATACAAGCAGTTTAAAATATAATTTAATAAATAACTCTACTTTTAGATTGTTATGGCGTGTAGTCCCTATTTACTGTTTAATGTAATGATAACAAAATTGAAGTCAAAAAGCTCACACGAAATAAAATATGTGGGTGCTTAGGTACCTAACGTTCAAGTTGTCATTGAGTATTCATTTTTTTTAAAGTGAACTTATTTATGTAAATATTTAATACGTATATTATAGGTAAGTACCCACTTATAAATATGTAATGCAGCTCGGCTAACTTTTTGTCGCCCACCATACCCAAATACTGACCGAGCATCAGGGCCAAAGATCGGTCATTGTTTTGACACAGCAATTATAATAATATGTTAAGGACTTTTCGATCATATACCGTATTAGAGAACCTAAGCGCTTTTGAGTTTATATGGATTGACAGGCTGTTTTATAATTTATGGTTTTCTATTCTTCTACAATATTATGATCAGTTGTGTCTGCGCTTGACTGCCAACAGGTCACGGATAAATGTGTCGCACACTAAGTCTGAAAATGGTGTTAGACACCTCGATTTTTCTCACCTAGGTGCTCAGGTGTCGGGAGTACATCTACTAGATGAAATCAAGGTTTTCAATCACTAAACAAACGCCTGCGGCTAATCAATAACGTTCAAATGCATTTTTAAGCATCGACACAAGGATCTTATTATTAGTTTAATCATTAAACAAACAATTATTTAAATTATCAAACAATATTATATCCATAATATATCGTACATCCAATAGAATATTTTCCTTAACTAATTTTTGAACATAATATCGATATGGATAATACATGCATTCTACTAACTTTTTGTTGTTTTTTAAATCATGATTATTCTTAAAAAACATAAAAAACCATCAATTTATTATATTTTGCTATCTATATAGTCATAGATTTATTATGAGACCCGATAAATGCATAAATACTTATAAATGTCAATATTTAAATTATTTTTAATCACATTTTTTTTAAATCTCGTCATTAATTTTTAGAAACATATTTTAATTGTATATTTTATTCTTTTCGTGTACTCACATTAATGTAAGCAAAATAATAAATTAATTCTCTTAATTTACATGAAGTGTACTTCCATTGTAGTTAATTGTATACAAAATAAATCTAATGTTTAAGTACAACTCTGATTTAAGTTTTCATTAGAACGCTTTCCGATTATAAACCATACTGAATATTATATCAAAATATAGAAACTCAATTTTTATCTATGACCTAGTTTTTTTAATTCTATATATTTCAATACAGATATGTAAAAACTATAAATTATCATAGTAATTATCAAAGTATATTATTAACACTGAACTCTTTTTCAATATCAAAGTCATTCAAATGTTCAAGTGCATTAAAAATTAACAATATTTGATATCCGAAATCACTTACCTACTTATATTATGGTATACACAAAATATAGATAATCAATTTAATACGATTGTATTGAATATAAATATTTCATTGGAGCCTACATGAACAACAGATGAATCGTAGGGGGGCTAATCGAGAACATTTCCGACGTACTAGAAGTTAACCCCCTATGGTTACAATGCCAAAAATGTTGGAAAAAAATAAACAGTTCGAAGTTCCGGTAAAGTGGTGTTTCAAAACAGGACACCTGTAGAGATAAAATCATTGAAAAAATCCTTTAACCCATAATTGTTTTGTTATACTTTTTCTCAGTTCAACAGTTAAACACAATTTTCATTATTTCGGCATAGCTATTTTCTCTGGAATACGCATAAATGGTATACTATACATCATCTGCACACATACACACACACGAACGAGCACACAAACACAACATTTAAACTATTAAAAAAAATATAAAGTTGATTAAACCTAAAACCTACTATTGAGAATTTAAAAATATAACATATTGCATCATACAAAGTATTTTTAATACAGATTGATTAGGTATTACGATAACTACTGCGTGTAAAAGAAAAAAAAATTACATAAATCGTGTTAGTTTTAAATTTTCAAGAGCATAAAAATTTATAATTATTTTTTTCGTATATTATCATACAATTGAAATCTCTTAAAATATTCAATTAATTCGTTTATTAAATGATGTAATATTGATCGGATTACTTAATATAATATATGTATATCCAGCCGATTGCCGAGAGACAATGTAATTTACGTTGTGATATTATATCGAGGCGTATACACACAAATTAGTTTATAATTTTGGGATTACTGACCTTGAAACCAGTAAAACTGTACATTATATCAAAATGAAGTATGATAAATTAGTAGTTTTTTTTTTTTTAAACGAACTGATTTATCTGCGTTGATATTTTAATGCATCGTAACAGTCCGTATTTTGTAATTTTTTTCTTCTTGTGCATGATATATTTAAATTGTAATAAACATCTCATTCTACATCATTGGCATATTTAATATAAATATGTTGAATGTTCTTTTATATTTAGGAACGTAATAATAATCCTACTAGAAAATTTCAACCAGTGTGGCAATTTTATTAACCCAACTTCTTTATTTTAATAATTTGTTTATAGAGTATAACATTGTTAAGCATTTTTAAACATACCTTTAGACACAAAATATAATAATAATACGCTATGATAAATATTATTATATTGACAGACAACCGAAAATCCAGTTAAATTATATTCACAAACTATCTTGGTAAATAGGCATGATATACCTATAGACACTAGGTACATATTAAAAAATGATAATAATAATAATAACACAAATATCAGTCGACTTGTGGTGTTGCCTATGTAGTTAATATACCATAATTTTATAATAAATAGTGATTGATTGGGAAGGTGCACAAATGTTTATATCAGGATTACAAATGAGTAAAAATGGAATAAAAATTGTTGGTTTAATATTTTTGGGGATTTTCAAATATGGTCTAATATAAAGGACCTAAAAAAAACTGTGTATAGACTGATATAGGTAATAGGTACTTATTGACTATATTTTACAGTGTTTTAACATTACAATATCATACTCTGTCTGCACGTGTGTAATAATTCTGTTGTGGCTTCGTATTTCCACAGCCCTACGGCCTTATTGGAAATTATGTTTACCTGCTATAGTGCAGTGTCAACGATATAGAAAGTGGTGGAGATTTATTATAGCTGGTCCTGGGTTGTTTAGCAAATGGAACCATTACAATAAATAAACGCGTGATGTGTATGTGCAATGCCCGGGCGGGTATTAACCGCGAATGGTGATAAATTCAATTAAATTGAAATCCAGTCAAATCTGGTGACTAATTAGCTAATTACATTTACACAGTCTTCCATTGCGATGCATGTGTCACTTTTACAACAATCACCGAGGAGCCTAATGCGCATGAATATCGGTTTGTTCTTGCTGTTACCGAATAGCCTTATGATCGACCCCGCCCCGAGTTCCGTGGTATATTCTGATGTACAGTGGTTATATATCATAATAGGTAGATCCCTACCGCCGTACCTACACCTCTCGACGTGATCTATCAGACTTGGTATTTTCATTTTTTTTTTTTTAACTATTTGCAAAATTATAAACATTATCCGTTCAAGTAAAATAAACGATACGCAAGCATAAATCTGCAGAGTTTGATCGTTTACCAGATTTTAGTAAGTACCTACAACACAGTTTATGCATTTTATAATGGATTAAATTGGCACAGGTAACAGAGTTGTAAATAAAGTAAACAAGCCACGTCTAATTCAGCACTTGCACTATCTTCTATCCAAGTGTATATCATTATTATTTTCATGCTCGAGGTAAAATGTATATGTACGATAACATCTAAAAAGGAAATGAACCTCAGATGTTTGGAACGTAATTTATTTATTTTTGGACATTTTTTTTTTACCCTTTCAATCGTTTTTTTTTCTTTCTGTGCAATTGACAAATCGAGACGGAATACTGCTGCAGAGACACGGATCGAAGGCCTAGTGACACTTCAATGTACGTCGTCGCTCGTCCGTTCACGGTTATAACAGTCGGAACCTTTCACCGGCAGTATCCGTTAATGGATTCGCCGAGCAAATATGTTCGCCGCCCGCGCACGATCAATCATAATAATAATATAACAACAACATAACACTGCAGCAGTATTCTAGTACCTACGGTAATAAATGTGATCCAAATAATAATAATAATAATAATATATAGGTAACGAAAGAAAATATTGTAACAATATTATCAGCGGGCGATACACGCGCGGTTTGTCCATCGGCTGTGCCGGATTGAAAAACCAGATGGCCCCTTCGGGTAATTTTCAGGCCGTTGTCACAATACATAATATAGTGAAATGAACGTTCGAGGACGTTACATTCTTAATCCAATTACGCTGCATACGTACAATGTACCGTATTGTCCGACGAGGATGCATAACAAATAATGTTTCCAGACACGAGAATTCGTCGATACGGAAGTTAAATGTGACAGTGCATGCCTCTGGGCCAAAGTGTAGACGATCGTTTTTTATGTGGGGTGTAGTATTATACATATATAAGTATCACATACCCATAGTATTATTATCGTGTTAATTTACGTAATAAAAATAATACCATAACAACTACACAAGCATAATATAATAAATGGACATGTCATATTATATTGTTTTTGTATGAACAATCTTATGGTCGTATCGAAGGACACTATTAATGCCGAAAGTACATAATTTTCAACTCAATAACCGTGATACGAGTTCGAGAGAAAGACATTATCTATTATGGTGTATGCATATTAATGATATTATTATACATGTATGTACTCTAAGTCAATAACAATTGAAATGGGTTCTGTGAATTTATTTTATGTTATAATGTACTATACAAGCACTAAAAAGTTACTTGTTTTTAATTATTATCAAAACCAGAGGCAGCAAAATATTCTAAAGCATAATTAATATCCTTCACTATACTTCCGCGACGTTAATATAGATGGAAATGGGCCCAGTTAAGTTGGTTCCAAGAATCTAAACCTCCAAACAATGTCCATGATCCTTGGCTTTGATGGGTAAGAATATTGTGGGTGAACCTCCCATAGCCTTAATGGCAGAGTTTTCGAGTATACTATACCAATCCCTTACCCTAAGTACCCTCTTTCATTTATAGAAATGCGCACAAACGAACCAATACGAAACGTACTATGCTACGATATCTAGACTCTCTGATATTAAAGCCCGAAAACTTTTGAAAATTCAGTAGTGCCATTTTCGTAATTAACACATGCACATATAAGTACCAATATGGGAATAAAAATAAAAAATTTAAGCTTTACAAACATATTACAAATTAGTAAATCTCAAATCATATTAAAACTAGGTATCTATACATACTTGATATTTTTGTTATGTAACATGCTTTCGTACAGAACAAAATCATCCACATTGTCGGTGCAGGAAACTGGTAATATATAATTATTTAAATTCTTTGTTAGTTTTTGTCGGAAAGTACATTTTTTCCTCATCCACGATTACAGACACTGTTCTCTCGAGCATATCGCAAAAAAAAATATATGCATATTTCATACTTTTAATTTCACATTCTATGTGACGTTTGGTAAAAATCATATATTTTAAAACAATAACTTAATGACAAAAAAAAACTAATTTACAACATGAATTGCTCTTTTATATTAATATCATACTATTTAAATAAATCAGTATACATTTTAGCAAATAAATCCCATAAAGGTTTAAAAAAAAATGTTTTATGCATTGAACAATTTTAAATTATACATGAAAAAATCATTAAAATACATACATTTGTCTTTATTTGTCTTCTTTAAGTTCTACTGGGTGATTTTATTAACATTTAGTTCAAAAAGTATTAACGTTTTTGAAAATATATTTTTTACTTAGTTTGAAGTCATTACAAAACAATATTTATGAATAAAAATTTAATTATTTACTATTTGTATCGTTATCATTTTAAAGTTTTTTACTTTTTTTAATGGTATCATCCATTTTTAATTTTATATTCCAGAGGAGAATATTTTTCTGTGGATTTCAAATGAATATTTTATATGTTATAACTATTTAAAGTTTAAATGAGTAGAGTAGTCAGTAGTAGACAATCGCTTTTTTTGGGATACACTTTTACAGTTTTGCCACACCACTCTTCTCAACTTAACTCTGAGTACTTATAAGTTATAGAATATAATATTATATATGCATACATTTTTTATTTCATATGTCAGAGCAGAATATTTTTTTGAAAATTCAGATTTATAAGGATCGAATTTAAAAAGGGAATTTAATTATGTATACCATATAACTAATTAACCACTCATTCGTGTTAAAAACAATTAAACAATTTTAAATGTTCATTAAATTATTCTGCTACGACATATTAAACTGAAAATGTAGGTTTACTATTATCAAGTATGTTTAAAAGTGAAAACTTATAACATAAGATTTATAATGATAAAAATAGTACATAATTTATTTTCAAAATTTTGTATTGTGATAATTTCAAATTATGAAAATAAAATGTTGTCAAAATCTTTAAAACATTCAGTGGATTTGATTGTTTAGAAGTACAGTTAATTTAACCATTCTGTATAGATTTTACGTATTTTTCACTTAATCACCTTGTAGCTGTTTCTTTTCTATTTTTACTTACTAGTTACTACCTACTTATATTACAATAAACCAATAACTAATGCCTCATTTGTGTTTCTGTAAAATACACTATTCGATTCTATTCTGTTCTAGTTATTTCTCAAGCTGCCATATTCCAGCACAATCACCTTAATCGAGCGTTTTTACAATTCATTTAAAAATTGAATTCTACATTTCAGACAATTTTCCCATCTCATTATATTATTATTAATACTTCATTATAATTTATTTATTCGTGGTAAAAGTTATTTTGAGTATTTTTAATTAAAGTTTAATTTAGACTAAAAAACTTAGATCTCATTGGAGCTGCTTGTCACCAGACGATGCGAAAGTTTCGACAAAAGTTTAATGATATATGTAGTATTTTAAGAACTTAAAATTAATATAGTGACGGTAGCTCACGATTTATAGCCCAGCCTACATAACTTACTTATCTCATTTTTATTACAAACTGTGTACAAAACTATAAAAACTATCAACAATCAATTTGGAGCCATTGATGAGATTATCACTTAGTAAGACGTAATTTATTGATATAACACAAATACCTATCTACTACTTAATATACTAAATAATAAACGCGCTTACTACTATTGATAGTACTATCCACTACTATATACTTAAATTATTATAAGATATGGCAAATCGTCGTCATACAGTTCTTTTGGACATGGAAATTGCCTATTTATCTGTTTTAATATCTAGTACAAAACATTGTATAATATAAATATGACCTTAATCCATAATACTAATTGTATGTTACTGATAATGAATATATTAAGAGAAAAGAGAATGTCATTTATAACACTTGTGTTTTTCTTACAGTCCAAAAACATAGTTCAACTAATCATATAACCTCCTTAAATACATGTTACAAACTATTTATTCTATTTCAAATCGAATTGAAAAAAAATGATTGAATCTACTTAATATGAATAAAATAAAATTGTATGTAGGGAATTTACATCATACTAATTCGACGTTAATAAACACAAATAATAATATATATTAGATGATTATCATTTTAATTACCCACTTTCCATGAAGCAAATTAAATCTAGTTTATTGTCAATTATACTATATTTTCTACATGGTAATAATTTAATTAATAAATTATTAACTCTACATATACTAGTACTATTGCAATGTGATCACCCTACGATCATAGTAGACAGGTAGTAAAAAAAGTACTTTACCACAATATTATCGTCATGTCTCATATTCTCATAATATACCATTTCTTATTATCTCACATCAACACTTGCTTATTTCCGTATTTCCAACATTTTTCTAGTTATAAGTAATAATTATTGTTGAGGGTTGATATTCCGAGGAATGAAGAATTGCGTCGTCTATGAGCCAAAAAATTGTAATTCATAAATGTATTTGTAGGTGCCTACGCAAGTTATAGGTGCTATTAATATGTTTGTGAGTGATAATATATTATTGACCGTAATTGTCATAAAAGGAAAAGCTATAGTATTAACGTGCAGTGATGTAAAGAAAAATTAACCAAAACAAAGACCTATCCAATATTAATATTGCTAAATTGGATGGAATGTACCTATTATACCTATTACCTATGTTATACAAGTTCGCAAATTAACACCATCGTGAACGTCGAGACGGTAATTGGTATATTTATAAATGAATGATAGTGTTTAACTGGTGAAATATTGAATAGATATTCATCAGTGTGTGCGTGTGCAGACTAATAGAAGTACTATAATCAAGCCAATAACCAACATGATCATTTGATCTATCTTCATACAAATCGTAAGTATTTTCATTTCAAGTACTTCAGGATAAAAATTTTTTTTTTAATAGTTTGCCTACGGTGTTACGAAAACGCTAGTTGTGTAGGTAGGCACTAGGCACCTACCTACTTCATCTTACTGATTTACTAATTACTAGATTTTTATCTATAAACACGGATTATCCCAAGCGTGCTGTCCTTTATTGCGATTATTTTTGTTGGGAAACTAAATAACAATAAATTTCTTCTTTTTCATTTCTTTTTTGTAAATATATATATATTTATAAATATACATACATACTATATATACTATATTAAAACGAAATTGTTCAGGAAGTTCTAAATAAATTAGTTTTTTATTTACAAAAAATACCAACGTTTTTTCTCCTGAAACGGCTGAAACTCAATTGTCGATTATTCATTTCGAAATCCTAATGTTTTTCTCGGGAACATTTAAATACATAAAGTAGGTAATTGCTTTTTTATTCGACTATTCATTACTTTACAAAGCAACACAATATTCAAAACCGTAAACGAGCACCAATCATAAATACAATGAAAGAATGCTTAACTTAAATATAATATACACCCTGCGTGGCAGTGCAAAATTGTCCATTGTCCACTACCTATTTAAAAATAATCTGATCTAACCTACAGTGTGCCTGGGTTCACAAAATGTTTATATTATCATTTTCTGTACATAATGTTAATGTATCATCAAAATAATTTAAAGTCTTTTGAGCCAAATATTATAGAGTATAGACATTTGACAGTTTCTATTATTTTTAGTTTGTTTCTTCAAATATCAATATAAAAATTTTCAGATGGATCAAAAAGTTTGAAAATGAAATACAAGATTAATAAGTTTTTTTGCATCATTTACAAAAATATCAAAATATTCTTTTATGAGCAATATTGATTTGAATTTTGACAAAATACTTCAAAACCACAAAAATGTACAAATTATTTTTTAGTTGGATATTTCCGAAAATGTTTGTTATATACTTATATGTCTAGGATTTAAAAATTGCCTATCTTTTTAATAATGACACTCAATGGATAAAATTTAATACGTAATAGATGAAGTAATAAAGTTTTGAGTCCACGTATTCATCAAGCCAATAGTTTAAAATTTTAATATAACACGAACCTGCATTGCATTTAATTAAAACGCGACCGATACCGATTTTGAAATGAATTCCACCGATATCCAGTGATTTTCACTAGTGTTTTCGTTTAATATGTAGTGTATTTATCGATCGAATCCTATTTTCTAGTACCCATAGATTACGTTTATACTCATATGGCATCTGTGCAATATTTGCAGGGGAGTTGCAGTTTGATTGTGAGCTCAGCTTCGTCAAAAGTTGTCGAATCCGTACAAAATTCTCAAGTAGTTTGATCATCCCCCAGAATACGATGTATAATAAAACCGTTTGTAAATGACGTCTACGTTCTACTCCTCGCACTCTCCTCTGAAGTTTTCCTTAAAATTGCACCTATGGCGCTGACGTAAACACCGTTCCGTATCCGTTTATTGAAAAGAAAAAATTATAATATTGCAAAATCAGTATTTGACTATAGGCAAAAATAACGGCTATTACGACTCGTGGACAGTCAGTCGACCGCCGCCGGTGAGTGTCATGAACCAACAGCCGACCGACCGTTGGTCGGAAAAGCGATAGATGGCCCCAGTACCGGCCACGAAGACCGGTGGAATCGGAATACGGCCGACAGCCAAATTCGGAAGATCGTTTTGACCATACGACCACTTCCGATGCCCGATGCTGACGTCCGGTTTCCCAACGTCGAGTACACAGTGGCCCGACTTAGAGAGCGAAAAAACTTGCACGATTTTCACCGATAATTTACAGCACACGACGTGCAGTCATAATGCGGCTAAATACGAACGAAAGTTACTCGTTGTCGCAATAATATAATATTGTACTGGGTATTGATAATTTTGCAGATGTGTGCATATTGTGTTTCATAATAAAAATAATAATAACCTCCGTGACATCTGTACCGTTACGATGATATGACAATTTATTATTAATTAATAATTATTACAATATGTTATACAATATAATATAACCTGTTAAAAATAATTTATTATACAACTCATTTGGTTTTTTACTAAATATTAAACTGGACACTCCGATCTATGGTTAGATGTAATTGACATTTTATTATGTCTCTCGAATCCTAGTAGGCACAGTTAAACGAAATTCAGAACATAATAAATGAGTTTATTCCACAGTATCTGACAATCACAGTATCTGTATTCATATATTATACAGTTATACACATAATTCATATAAATTATTCAGATATCGGCGAACGTTTCAAAAGAAATTCTAAATAGTAAATATAGATTTATTTGTGGATTTTGAATAAAATTCCCATTAAAATATCTACTGTAATAAAGTTAAGTAGAAATGTGATATGAATAATTGTAATCAATAAATTTAAATAGAATTTTAGATTAAAGTTTACTTTTCAAAATATATTTGTGGAAAAGGAAATTTATAATTTAAAAAAAAATGTTGCTGATATATTTTTGTAACGTAAAAGACATATTATTATAAGAACTATAAAATTATAATATTTTATTTAAAACCACCATATTATATTGAATTTTTCAGAATAATATCAATTTGTCTGTTCAGTAATTATTCTAAATAATATCTACTATTTGTGATTAAAATGATCACAGCAAAAGTAACAAAAAATGGAGATCAATATGTAAATAATTTTCGAAATTTAAAAAATAAAATATAAATATTGTGATCTCTTGAGAAGTAAACATTTAAATTTCAGTGTTAAATGCCTATAACTCTAGCTCTTTATACGTCTGGATAGAATCTAATAATTTATGTAGATTATCAATTATAACCGAATGAAATGTAATAAGATCCATAGATGTAATGATATTTACTTAAACATTTCATACGCTTTTAGTTCTAGGATAATATTGTTGATACTCGTTTTGGCTCTAGTCCCATCACTGACCGTTTATAATTAAAATAGTTGCTAATAATTTAAATATAAAATGGTATGTACTCAAGAATTCAATTTTATACAAATGTAAAATATTCTGTATATTATTTTGTTGTATTATGCTACAATATTAATAATAAATAACATATGTTTTTAACAATATTAGCCTTGAAAAAAAATACGTTCAATACATATTACATGCATATATGCAAATTGCCTACACTGTCCCTGCACATATTATAATACATTCGCATTTACCAACAATAATACCTATACTTTTAATATTATTACTTGTTTCAATATAATGTAACTACTGCAATATTATATTAAAATAAAAAATATTTTATAATACATTTTTAACTTAGAAATATTAGTAAATTATATCGATTAAGTCGTAAAAAGTGCAACTCAATATATTGCATACACACAGTTGTTCGTATAATTATGTAAATGCCACATTGCTACAATCATTAATGCATCAACACATAATACAATATTCTCCCTTATAAAAAGATACAAAGTTAATTCATTATTTAAAATTAAATTGACTCATAAAAATATCACAGTATAACAAATAATAATATTTGTTATAACTTTTTAGCAATCAATAATTATGTCTGTTTTAATTAATTATCATAACACTAAGTTATGTTTTTACAATTTATTCGTATTTTTTTAAACGATGCAAATTTAAATAACGAAATGTCTTTAATCTTGATTGTGTAGTATAACTTTTAATTAACAACGTCATGGAATTGTTTACATTACGTTTAGTCGTATAGACATTATACTAGTATAATTGACAACATTGTCTTAGGTACATTTTATTATGTATTCTCTAACTTAATACATTTTGTATACGACTGAATACTATTTCTACTTAGACAATGAGTCATGAGTTTTATATTTGTAAATACAAATTACAGGTACACGATCGTTTGTCAAGAAATGCGCTTCTGTTATAAAAAACGATAAATCAAAAATATATACACATATAATCCTGTTGGATTTTGAGTAATCGATTGAAATTAAACCTGAAACTCCTTGGCGACGATGGTCGGTACTCATTATCACGTACACGTCATTGAAAATACGCCATAATATGCGTATGATTTATCGGAATTATCACATTCCTGGATATTAATTATTATTATTATTACTACTTTTATTATCATTATATCCTAGGTATTACTCGTATTTTCGTATTCATCACTGGCTGGTTCGTCAATTATTATAAATTGCGGACGTGAGAATCAGAATAATTTCGATTTCCCGAACGAAAATCTAGCGGGAGAATGGCTTTCATTCCCAGCCCACTCTAAATCGAAAACAGACATAAACCGTATAAATATCAATTAAGAGACCCTTCAGCTATTATAATACTACCAGCGACTCAGTCGAGTCTGCGTAAAAAAAATAATAATAAACCCCGTCGTCATAGATGATAAGGGTAGATAACGTCCGTCCCCCATCGCGGCTCGTTGTCATAATGCTGTCGGAAAAAAAATTAACTTTTTCTAAAGCTATTGCCGAAATTGACGCTAGCAGATCCTGTCAAAAACGTCAACAGTGGGATTTTTTTTTCACTTCAATATTAACGCGTAAATGAAAAACACAACCAAGCAATTCAAAAGTGTAAATTTTTCTTTTAATTTAACACGACCCGGTGCTGCAAAACTTTAACCATAAATCTAACTTTCAACGAACGACATACGCCACCTAAACGCTAACGATGAACAAAAATCAACTATTGCGATAGAATTTTCATAATAGGTGTGTATAAGTATACAAATAACAAAACAACTTCGAAGACACCGTGGTCATAATGGTTAGATAAACTTTAATTATTTCGAAGCTTTTACAAAAACTTGGTTTTGAAAATGTTTGTACAAGTGCACAACAATTTACCGGTTCTTGATGTCAAAAAACTCCATGAAGGTGAAACCTTGAGATTTCTGTTTTTAATTATTTTTCTGGACGAATCGAAAACAATGAAATTGACAAGCATATGTATTGATAAAATTCCTTTTTATTTTTCACATTAAAAATGCACCCTCTTTAAATGTGGGGGATTTTAATTTCCCATTTACCCATGTCAAAAACATTAATAACATCAGGTTTTCTTAGGTTATTTTCTTATTTTTTCACTTTCTTATTAATCAAAACCATTTTAAAAATTAATTTGAAAGACATACAAATATTAGCATTCACTAATCTGCCTTCCAAAACAAAATCGACTAACGGTAAAACCATTTTTAATGTTTCACGGCGATGATCAATTAAAATTAAAATACACTTTTTATGTTTAATGGTTATATATGTTCATCAAAATCAAATAGGGAATGTAAGTAATCGTCCTGCTGTACAGTTGTAGATGTCAAATTGTTTTAAAAAGTACCTTCGGTTAATTTTTTTATAACTGACCACCTCAATGTACCAACTAGGTCTAATTTGCTACTGGAAACCACCCTCAAAGTTTAAATTCTGAACACTTTTTACTGATCCAAAAGTTATTGTTAACTTCCGAGTGTTGACACACATTATTGTAAACTCAATACATTTATCGCTCAAAATCTCAAATGTGACTAAAAAATTAATTTTTTTTTTGAGACTATAAGAAATTACTGCATGTGTTACTATCTATTAAAAATTTTAGGTAGGTACCTAGGTCTACTTATTTAATGTTTAAAATTATAATTTTAAATAGGTAGTGTTTAAAAGTGATTAATAACAACTTCAGTACAAACGTTAATCCTTATAGATGATGTATAATATTTGTAACCTACAAATAGCGTTAATCAATAATTAATATTAAAAAATATTTACAACTACTGAACTACAATGATAATTTAAATTAAGAATTTATATTTAAGTAAGATAATTCCAATCAAATTGAAAACAATAATTGTCTATGAAACCACAGTGATTAAGTATTCAATACATGTTCTTGTGTAAGCGTATAGTAATTTATTTTACTATGGAAAGTTTTGACGTATTTTATATTTATTGCATCATTCAATATTTTATTCGTATTATTTTCACATAATATATTAATATATATATATTTTTTATAATACCTGGGATGTTTTCATTTCAGCGTGTTGTACAATGTACATCCGTGTAATTCTAGCGCAATCTAACGGCTTATAGCACAAGCTAAGCCCGTTTGACTGCTTAATAATCAATACACAACCTACACGTCATATCATGACATTCCCATAAATTATTATAATTTATAAATAAACCAAAACATATAATTACAATTTTATTTGCATGGTTAAAATGAATCAGGGTATACGAATTATTTTTTAATGCTTTAGGTATTACAAACGAATTATTTGCATTTTTGTTAAAGAGCTTAAATTGCATTTTTCAATAATAAATGCATTAGAGGCATACTACCAGAATGATTCTGAATGCAAGGTTAGTTATAATTTATAGTTTATAAATCAATTTAAATTTAAATAAATATTTTGATTTAAATATTCCTAATAAAATGTAATATTGTGAAATTTAACAAAAATAATTTAATGCTAACAAATTGATTGACTTGTTCAAAGTTCAGTTGCAGATTACCTTTGTTCGTTAAATATGATTATTCGACTATTCTCTCGTAATCATTGAAAAACTATGCGTTGGATGAAGATAATTTGTTGTGAAAAAACTTTAATAGTAATAATATTTATTGAAATGGAGCGAGGTAGGTATATTAAATAGTACCTATGAAGCTATATCTCTAGTACCTATACACAAGTGGCGAAAACAACTTTTTCATCTTATTAATATTATTATTGTCAAGCAAACTCTAAAACTAGTATTCAGCATTAAGTATAGCATATTATTAAAATAATAATTGAAAATTGTTATCGGACGAACTTTTATGATATCTGTACATATTTGGATCGTGTAAATGTGTAAAACACTAGTAGAAAGTATTATAATCGTTCGCTGTGGGCTGTGGCAGATCACAAATTAAATATTTAACCAATTTTCTAAGTCCGCGAACACCACCTCGACATCTCATAAAGCAGTGAAGAGAAAATGTCGTGTTCCACGTCATTCCAGATTGGATATTTCTTTGACCAATAGATATAATTGTACGATTGTGTAGCTCATATTTTATAAGGCCACTCAAGATTCGATACGTTCTCCTTGCACTGTACAAATAACCCATTTTATTCAATAGCGGTATAAATACCTGCAAAACGACGCCGATTTTAGAAGGCAACACTCGTAAACCACAGATTAATATAATACAAGTTGAGGGGAGTAAACACTGAAGTATAATAAGTTTACTTTAACAACTATTATAAAAAACAGTCTAATAAATCCGATTCTAATCGCAACTTGACGTGCATAATTAATGTACTGTGTATGTAAAAATTGAAGTTATACAATTTAATTTATACTACACACTAGTCACACACTCACAATTTAAACGGTTGCGGTTTGGGCTTCACCTTTAATAAGGTGCCAAAATGATTATAAGATTCACATAATATGATTTGGACAAATAGGTTTGTGATGTAAAAAAAAAAACAGGTAAGCTAACCTTAGCTAGCTTATAAATAGGTTCATAATTCAATGTTATTAGATACCTACATAACTAAACGTATATTATATATGTTTAGGTATACATAAAATATGTCAACGTGACGTTTAATTAACTTAATTAAATAATATATCGTTTAAATAGGTATTGTAAATGAGTCTGTCGTCTGTGGACGTGATATTTTAAAATTGCATCACTCGCCTTAGATATCATATTCACTATACATTTATACACTATATAGCTAATTCTTAATAGTCAATGTATATTAAATTGCGTTCTCACTCAGTAAGGCGTTCTTATAATAACAAAACAACAAAGATAATATTATAAATAAAATACATTATGAATCATACATTATTTTATCTTTTAATTAACAAGTTATGCAATTATTATTATTGTAATTTATTTTGCATATCACGTACTTTATTTAAATGGTTAATAAAAATATTTTATCGTATTACGATATACTATTAATTATAGACTAACAACGATTACCATCATAAATATCGACACGTCGCAGCCGTATATAGTTCCTTGTTTCATTTTTTATTAACTAGTTATTTTAGCCCTTGTACCACACCACGCCACTGTTATTTAAATAATTGAATAAAAATAACTTGTCGTTTCTTGAACCGATACAACATCCGAAAAATATCATTAATGAACCTAAATACGATATAAATTTAACTTATTAAACAAAATTTAATTAAATGATTAGTCATTACAAATATTTGTATGCATTTGCATTGTATTACTACGCCAAAAATGTATCTGTTAAAACTTATTAGTAAGATTTATTAAAAGCGTACTTAAAAAGGTTTATAACATTTTATAAAACTAAGAATCTGAAAATATATCGAAAGTAACACATATTTTATTATAACACTAATATTATTATGTTTAATATATTATGTTTTGTTTTATATGATAATTATTTCTACATTACTTAAGGTCTTAGACCACCTAACCTAGTCTGAAATTATATATTTATTTTATTTTGAATTCAAAGTTTTAGGATAATCAATTTTTTTTTAACACTCTTATAATAATGATACAATTTCTATTCTGTTTGAATACTGTATAATACCGTTAGTGTTTTATTTATACTTTTTGTTCTATAGATTCCTATACATTTAATACACATTTTATAATAGAAGTCATTTAGTTTATTTAGGAACACAGTGTTTAATAATTATTAATTGGGAATGGCAGAGGTTAAATACTTGCTTAACTAAGGTTAGGTTAAGTCTTAAAACTTCACAGATTTCACATAATAGTAATTAGGTAACTCACGCTCACGCAGTCAAGCTTATAAGTTTTAACACTCCAAAATCAAAATAACTTTTAAAAGAAAAAATCAATATTTCCTAATTGAATAGGTATTTATAATAAACTGCAGCATAAAATAATAAGAAACAAAAAGTGTAAACATCATTTTTTTCCGTCAAAAACTTTGTACTCGCTGTTTAGTACTTATATACTGAATTTACATTTAAATATATATAGGTAGATAGACATTTTTATGGCTACAGTTCAATATTTTTTAGCAAATGTGATTTACTTATTTATAACCATCGTGCACAACAGGCACTATATAAAAAATTATAACTTATAAAAATTAACCAATACTAGTGAATATTGAATAGTAATTGAGAAGCCAAGAATTTGTCCAGGTGCACACAAAAACTGATTAATGTGCTGTTGTAAATGTATACTACTTAGTCAGTTGTTTTAAATAATTTACCTGAACTAAAATATTTATAAGTACTATAAATTAATTTGTTTACATCACAATCAAGTTATTGATAACATCGATATCGAAATAAAGTTGAAAAGAATACTTGTGACTTTTTTTAAAATTAAAATTGTATTACTTATCCCCCATCTATTTAAAATTAATTTAGTATAATAATTAATATGAATACTTTACCATATAATGCATATATACTTAAGGTACAAAAAGTGGTTTCTAAAACATATCACACAATCGTCCAAGATAATGACACGCTGCAAGTTTATACCTAACATGTGTACCAATGAAAAATAAACAAATCAAAATGTTTTTATGAGTTAATTCTATTTTTTCAAATTATTGATTAATTACAGAACCTGGTAGCATCACTAAATATGTTTTCATGACATTTAATCACTGTCTATCTGACTACCTGTCATAATTGTATTGTGTTCACAGTTAATATACGACCGCAGGTCATTAATTGTAAACATAATGTATATTGCCACTTTTAAAATCTATTTTCTTTATTTCGTTTGATTTATTTCATTTTTAACTTGCATTTATTATTAGTGAACATAAATTAAAGTTTACTCATTTATTTTATACATTGTTTCTAATAGTTTGCACATGATTTCCAAACAAAGAAAATTGAAACACTTTTGAGCATAAACATTTTAGTATAAAGATTATTATTTTATTTTAAAAATTAATAATTCATATAAAAAAGTTATTAAAATAACTTTGAATAAAAAAAATATATTTTACTAAAAACATAAACCGAGGATTAATTTAAGATAATGTGAGTGTAAATGACAAACTTTTTGTATCAGACAGTTTATAATTTATATAGGTAGGTAGGTATAATATCAAAACTCCAGTGATCAGTGGTAGTAGTAAGTATTAAACATTTTTATCACGGTAGTACATATTTCGCTATTTCTAAAATCCTGTTATATTTAACACAATACTAGGTCATATTATCGTCACGTTTTCCCATAAGAAACTCATTAAATGTAATCATAAATCTATTTTCTTGTTCCGTTTTATTTGGACATTCGCATCATTTGGTAAACAACAACAGTCAATACCTAGTTATCAATAACCATTGCATCATAACCTAAATTCCTGTGGATTATCTGAAATAAATTTAAGAACCAAAGTGAAATCAAAACAAAATAAGCAAACAAACATCTTTGACGCAACATCCATGACAATATTTATAGTTTACTAGTTATTAGGTACAGAAACTCTCTAAAAATAGACTAAAATAAGTAACTGTTTTTAGGTAGATATATATAAATGTGAATATGTGATTGATGCATAGAGTACTTCACATTACAAATGATTAATGAAATATTGAGTACCAAAATTGAAGAAGATTTTTAAAAAAAAAAACACCTCATAGTACCAACTACCTACTCACATCGATACTTTTACGAAAACAAGATTACTGTAAACCTGCTTTCAACCATTGTGTTGTCATCTTACCAATGCCCACTGCTAAGCCGTCCTTTAAGCGTTACACAACCATCGAAAAAATAATACTAGTTTGATTGGCAAAAAACGAGTAAATTACATATTATTTTTATCCCATGAATTTCTACGAGTATTCAGAGTTTAGATAACAATAAAAACAAACATGAAATATATCGTATCATAAAATTAAAATAATATGCTATTTCTTTAAAGTGGTAAATAACTTTTATAATGGCTAGGATTATTACTATAGGTAAGCAATATTTCATACGTAGAGACAAAAAACTGTTGAAACAATGTAAGCATATCTCGACGGTCATGTTCATTCATGCATTTCTAGGATAAATAAGTTATTTTAATAAGTAAGATCCATTTTTGAATGCAATAATTTATCATTCATTTCAATTGTATAACACAAATAGTATATTAGGTAATAGTGTAATACCTTTACAGATATGCCATATTCTGTGCCAGCAGGCGTGGTAGTGAGACGACTAGACGAGTGATTAAAATGCAGTGCATTCCTACTTTTTATCCTTTTATTTCTAAGTTCAATGATCATTTATAGTTTATAAAATATATAAAATGTCATTATCAGCTTGTGGTTATAATGTGACATGCTTTTCAAGATAATTTCTTATATTATGTATATGCATATGATGTTAGTTACTAGTTAAATATATTTTACAGTAAAGAGTTCAAATATACCTACAAACATACCAACACTCACAATAGTAAATAGTTTAAATCTAAAATAGTAAGTAACCTGAACATTATACTACATTATATAACATTGATACGATTAAAATATAAAATAGCTGTACTTTTATATTTATTTAATAGGTACTGGCGTAGTGGCGTACTGTATATTAAAACATATTTTACTAATTTTAGATATATTTATAAAAGTTGATTTATTTTCAAACATAAAAGAGATAAAAATATACGAATAAAAATGGCCCGGACGACTACATTTGGATGCACATCATTATATGCATTTTTGTAAACACAATACGTACCTACCTATGTCTACAATATAATATATATTTGTCCATACCTTCCACAAGTATCTACAATACAAGAAAAAACTTTCCAAATTTGTATAGAAATTACGCCTAGTTCAAAGTAAGTGGAGAATGATAAAATAGTATATTTTGTATTATTTACTTTAAGTGTGTGGTTTTTATTTAATAATACAATTCAGGACAGTATAAACTATAAAGTAGTATTATATAAAATAGTATTATAATTATATTAAAATATATATAATTCTACTATTTTTATTATTTGAAAATTTTTCAAATTCAGTACTTACTATATTGTATACCTGATAATAAAAGATGTAATTGAATAAAGTACATCCATGGTTACATTTTAGTGTATACGTTTGAACTGTGTAATAATATTAATTATTACCTGGAGAATTTAATTATAATTTGAATAGTTAATGTTAATTGCATGGAGTTTTAGTGTCCTACGGTTTTCTTAACATATTATTATATTATGTAACTACTGCATTATTATATATTACCATAAACTATACAAAATAGAAGGGAATGCTTATTTTTATATTGGGGACCTTTAATAAAATTATATAATTATTTATTAAGTCAACTCAAACTTTTATTGATTTATTGTACTTTAAAAAATGTTCGTTAAAGTCGTAATTTTATATTATACGTGCATACTTAAGATAAATAATTTAAATTTAAATAATTCAACGGAGTACTACAATATTCACCTAGCAATATTAATTTATATTAATAATAATTAGTTTGAAAATAAATGTTACGTATATATTTAATCTAAGGTATTAAAAAATAATTACTTCGAATATGTGTAGTGTGTACTGTATAGTAAATTGTGTATTAGTAGGTATATAATATGTACCACACAAACCCAAAGTTATAATTCATTTATTTAATCATAATATTTTTATTATAGGTACCTCCAACGCTCCAAACATTGTATTTATATAAAAAAAGAGTACCTACAACCTACTACCTGTGTAGTAACTAGTATGGCTGATGTATAACCTATGTAGTTCGAACGAGTACTGCGTTTCTCAGTGATCGTCTATATTTAAATTTAATAAAAGTGTCAGAATAACATATTTACTAATGTTGTGTAATTTAATTTATTCAACAAATTATTAAATTGTATTAAATAATAAAATATATACATATTTAAATTGGAAATTATAATTTATTAGTTTATTCGTTTTTTGCATTTAGTTTAAAAACTAAAAAACTCTATTACATTTATCGTCAAAGTAATGCAAGTTGCGTTCATAACAATATTAAAGGCACGTTTGTATTACACGCTTATAATGACAACATAAAAGTTCTTCACAGGCATCATTAAGTATAGGTGACAATATGTAAATAAATGCGTCTTAAAGTGAGTATATATATAGGAAGGTACTAAAATAACGACACCAATTAAAATAATAACATGACCTTCTAAAACATCTTAAATTTAAAAATATGACTTTCACAAGAGTTTAACACATCATAAAAATTCTGAACTTGGTATATTTTTTTCAAAACTGACAAATTCAATAATATTTTGTTTGTTTATACGAGTATAATATAAAATATATAATATTAATACGACTAAAGGTGCTTACTTTTATAACTTTATAAGTTACAATATTACTACACTAAAACTTTATTACCAGCCGGAACATGTAGATTTCTAAATACTTTTTAATTTCATTTTCTTAGATAATTTAGATCATCAACATCCTGGCTCCTATATCATTACACGCTCGGAGCTAAAACGGCCCACGCGCAGTCGTGCAGTAGTCTGTCTCGTGAGTACCCGGTACCTACACCGTCATCGGGGCCGATTCAAGCAAATTAATTACTATAAAAATAATAGAAAACACGTAAAACATACAACACAAACTTCATACACCACGTGTGCAACACGCCTACAAACAGCATACGGCGATCACCCTGCAGGTAAAATCGTGACTTTCCAGTCAAGGACGTCCGGGACCAAAATATAAATAAATATGATGTAGATACTATATTATAAACAGTAGACTTCATTGCTTATTGCAACATCAAAGGGACCACGTGTTTTGTCGCATTAACCGATAGGTTGTACAAAACGATACACAAAAATATAATATGTATGATATCGTAATAAGACACACAAGACACAACTAGCACTATAGGTACCTCTACTCTGCCGTAGTAATCATCAACTGATTACATTGACTGTATTAGGTATGTCAACATGTATTTTAATTTTATTCTTTATTCGAGAATTTCCATAACGTTTTATATAATATATATAATATACACATTATATATAGGTAGTAGGTACATGCATTGTTGCATGTGTATGTGTGTGTGTGTATATATATATATGTTTTTGCTCACTACGCGACCATACCACGAGACGTATGTCTAATTATATACTACTAACAAGACGAGAATGTAAGTATACAATACACTCACCAACCCATCTGCTTAAGAAAAATGGTATACGTTGATACATTATAACACAGTAAGTTGTATTAATTATTAACTTACCTAATTATATGTAGGTAGATGTAGAAGCATACAATAAACGGAAGAGCGGGCCGTCATTCGTTCGACGGAATTTATATATCGACCGTCACCAAATTCAATACGGTGTATTCTATATACTATTATATCATACGTAATAATGTAGTTATTAGTACCCAACGACTAAAAAATATGTAATTCCATCCGCGGGGGCTTTATTCCAAATATTATGCGCTGGACCAATCATCAAAATTCCGTTCACAACGGTACACGCGCACACATAGTTATACCTATATTTGTTTTTGTAGTAATTACCGACATCATCCATATCGTACAACAATATTATGATTCGTGTATAGTCTGTGATAGCTTCCCATTTGGATTACGTCCAATTCCAAGTGCGATTTATACACGACAGTCCGGCGATTTACATAACGAGATAATATAAATGCAGTATTGTATTCGTGATGAGGTTTAATATTATGATTTTCAATTACACCATTTTTACTACACCGAGAGACGTATGAGTTTGTATGTAAGGTGCAAGACATGTAAAATATCATTTTCATAATATCGTACCGATTAAGGTCGTATACATGTGTGGTTATATGTATACACACTTACACTTTAGAATAAGTATCTGCACCTAGTGTAATACATTTCTGGTTGGTTTTTACAACTATACAGGATACATATTATACCTACCTACCAGCTATAATACCCATATGTAAATTACACATACCATAATATAATAACAAAACGAAACGAAATGAAAACGTTAAATTAATATTGCGGTTTTATTTTAATAGATCTTCAACAGTGACCTTTTTTGCTATTACGAGATCAATGTCAAGGACAGGAATAATCCAAACGATACCATGTTCGTTGGTTCCGCTCGAAGTGTCTCATCATCGGGTAAAGTTGCACAGACGCGTTCATGGCCAATATCCGAAATTAACGGTCGTGTCAATAGACATAACCTTAAGGGCTTTAAGAGGTATGATAATCACGAAACAATATATATATATCACCCATTCCAGTATTTCACCTATAGAAAATATTATCTACTAATTTGTTAAAATAATAATTTTATAGATTTTTTTTCAAAAGTCATTCTTAAAAATTAAACTATGTATGCAATTAACACTCAGGACTTACGAGTTGAATATTAAACAATTGTTCTGATTTTTAAGTTTAAATTAAATTAAATATTAAAGTATAGCATTCAATTAATAACGATTAAAACAATTTAATTCGGTGTGTTATTGAATACATCATCAACAATGCATGTTTTATTTCGTTTCAGAAATCCTATTCTTTATTTAAGACATAATTTTAAAAGTTCATCTAATTCATATATTATCATAACTACTTTTTACACCTTTAATAAAACATAATTAAACGGATTTAAATAATAAATAAAATGATTTAATATGTGTAAAATTCAGTTATTCCTAATATTATTAAATATGTATTAATACAATTTCTATACATTATATAAACAAAAAATAGAACTATTTCTATTTTAGTTTTTTTTACGCTACCTAGTTTGGAACCTATGTATTTTTATTTTTATTTTTATTTTTTTATTTTTTTTATTTTTTTTATTTACTCTACTAATTAGTTTAAGAAAATTAAAGTATATTTTATACTACCATAAATCAAGTAAAAATAAACAAAACTTCAGTTTCAAAAAATCATGAAATTTAACTATTTAAGTACGTATAACGTTTGTACAGATTATTCTTATATGCAATATTATGTAGTGAATACATAGTAAAATGTATGGACACTATAATGTATAGAGGTAGTTATAAATGAATGTTTTGCAAAAAACACATAATTGCATTATTTGTATTTCTCTATTGTTTTAAAAAATATATGGCCCTATCTAGTACATTATACTATACATCAATGGTCGTAGCTGATATAACTATTATTTACAAGACACCAAGGATACAAAACAAATTTAAAGGTCCCAAAAAGTTACTCAATGTTGACCAGTTCAAAAAGAAAATTCGTTCTTTTATTTACTTGTTTTCACAGCTAAGCTATAGATGTTCGTTAAATATATATTGGACACCTTAGATTGAAATAATAAATTTGTAAACAATGACAAGGTTACATGTAGGCAGATTGAAAACAACAGACTTGATATGTACGCTTAAAAACAAAAGAAATTAAATGCAAAGTCATTCAATGTATTTAAATTGATATTTAATTAAAATAATTCGAATTTCAAAACGTAATCTGAGTACTAAACATAGTATTAAAAATATTATCCATCTATATAGATGCTATATTATATTAATTATTTAAGCCATATGGCTTAAAATTTAATGAACTGAATGACTAAGAAACACCTGAAAATCTACAAAATATCTGTAGGAACTACACTGTAGTATCATGGTAGAAGTCTATGGAAAAATCAACTGACTGCACCGGTACAACTTACAGTAAGTCGCGATCTAGAGCTCAATCATGAGTCGATTCGGCAATCACCGTACAAAGGAGACACAAATATAGAAAATAGGTTTACACTGGTGAAAATTTTCCTTGGGATAGTGTTCGATAGACAGCGGCCTCTGCCAACACTCAAATTCCAGAGCAATAATTCATTATTTCTGGAAGCGTGCCTTAATTAATACCATTTTTGAAAATAATAATATATTGAACAACTACACTGCGCAACCGGTTTGCCCCCGTGTTAGAAGATTTGGTATGTTTAAGGTGCCTACAAGCATGTTATACAACGGTATTAAACATCGTACACCAGTTGGAAATTAATCAATCATAACCGTGTAAGTAGGAGACAAGCTATTATTTATTTATAGGTATTATTATGCACCATAGTTCATAAGTAATCATATCATGCACCCACCATAATATGTGAGTACCTATTTACCACATAGATCCCTATAAATACTCGGCAAATCATCGAGTTCCGGGGTATAACTCATATAATTCCTAGAATATAGATGCTCATTAAGCTAATGTGAAATTTAATTCCAAAAGTAAGCTCAACAATGCATAAATAATACTCAAACATCACCATACATCAAGCGTTTGGTAGCAAAAAAAGGCGCGACTTGTTATAATAATATAAGGTATTAAGGTGTTTGATGTGTTTATCCTTGTCATTAAGTACGGATATGAATACACAAACGACTCGGACTTGAATTATAAATTGTTGTCTAAAAAAAACAATATATTATTATAACTGTACACAAGTATATTTTATTATAGAATCTCTATAAAACGTAGGTACGCTAAATATTAGCTTGTGAAACTGTTTACAATTTCACTCGAATATATTATTTTCTTTATAACACAACAGTTAAATGTGATGCATGATTAGAATAAATAAATAAAAAATGCATAGTATTATATTATATTATTATCATATCAGTATGTTGGAAATATTAACTTTCTAATAAATTCATCACTTTAAAAGCGAATTTAGTTGGGACGATGCCTATAATTATTGGCCATAAGAATTTTTGCTTACAATGATTTTTTTTTTTCAAAAACTACTTCTTAGTATCTCAATCGAACACTCCACAATAATTATGTAAGAAGTCGATTAATTGAAAGTTGGTATAGTGATGAACTATATTTACCACTAAATACTTACATAAAAGTAAGAATTCATTATCTATCCTGGCACTAGCAGTGCGATTATTACTTTATAGTTATGTACAGCCAATTTCAGTTAAATTTATTTTTTCATTTCGTTATAATTTTTTATTTTTAAAACAATTAATATTTTTTAAATGTACAGGATTTCCATTTTTAATATTATTTTATTTTCTACATCATTTAAAATAGTTAATTCGAAATGGTTTGACTGTTTGAGTCATCTGACTCAAACAGTCAGAAAAGTAACAATAGGCTATAGAATTTATATTCTGTAACTATATAAACCTAAAATGCAAAAAATATCCATCTTTAAAATATTCAAAAGCCTAAATGCATATATGGTTTTTATGTACAAGACATAAAAATAAATGTTAAAATCGATGTTACAACCAGAATTTATGGCACTAACAGGTAATTTTTAAATAATATCCAAAAACAAGACAATAAAACTAACACAATATAATAATAAAAACATAATATAATTATTATAGGTAAACATATTACCATGAAAATAAAAAATAATATTGTCTTTTGTTTATTTTAAGACAAGCACAAGTTCTTAACTCCAATATTTAACATTAACGAGTGATATAATCTGAAATAGAACTGTAAAAACTAAAAACATTAAGTCTATTGCGTCTACTGTACCTAACCATTTTGTTCGACAATAAAGTCGGTGTTATCTCGTGTAGTCGTCTAATTGAATATTAATAGTCCTTATAGGCGTGTGCTGACTCCAATTTCTGACCAAGACTACCCAATGGCCAATACTTGAATTTAAATTTTAAAGAAATAACTACAGAAAAAATCGCCAATTTTTAATAGCTTTAAATTCATCAAGTATCATTATGTTAATATCAACTACGGCTCACACTGTCAGTAATTTCTAATTCAATGAATAACTTTGCATGATTTTTTGAGAAGAGTTTTTTTGGGTGGTGGTGAGTGGCTACAGGGATTTACTAAAATGTTATGCCATTAAAATCGTTTCAAATTACCACTAGCTATCTCTGATGTACACTATTAAACATAATATTATATATGTCTAAAACATGTCAATATCTGTGCTAAATATACAATATTAATTTGATTTAATGTATATTAGTATATATTCTCTTTTCTAATATTAAGTTAATAAACCTTTGTCGTTAAAACCCTCATAAACTATTTAAAAAATATATATTATACAATTATACGTATTTTCAAACGTTCGATGTCTCCGAAAAATTTCAGGTCGAGCACTGTGCACACGCCTCTGCTAATAATAATACCATAATATCGTAAAATAGTCTTACTGGATTGCCGGCGGTTCTGCCTGACGAACCCTGGCTGCGCACTGCGGTCTTCGCCCAATAGAAACGAGTTGGGCTCTTCTTCTTCTGCCCATTTTTCTGTGTTGTTAGCCATGACGGGGCCGATTGATTATACACGACGATACTGCTCGATCTTCGATTCCATCGGCTAGTGACAAGTGTAAGACTGGCTAATACCAACAAGAATAAAAAGGAAAAATGATATTATAAAACATATAAAGTGCAAGATATACCTAATGAGTAATGGCTAATTGCAGTTGATAATATTTTGCAATCCTCGTTTGGCGGAAGACTTAAATAATATTATTTAGAGTTCCGGGGTGATATTATTTAAAACGGCCGTGTATTATACTGTGCTGGCCCCGAAACCGCACAATACTCGTCGTAGGAATTAATATTGCGCTTAACTCGGCGGTGGTGGCCGCAGCGGTAGGTAAATAGATAATTTCCTCTACTGACCAGCATAAATATATAGTCGCGGACGATATGCGTTCGATAATAATAATAATAATAATAATAATAATAATTGCGGGTGGAAAATACTCGCGCACGATTATGATTTTATAATTTATACATCATTATCGCTGTCATAATAATAGTAATAGTAATAATAATATTATATACAACATAATATTATTATACCGGCATGGTGGCGCGCAAAACCGACACCGGTCGCGGTCGCCAGCAGTTGATGACGCCGAGGGTATAGGAGCGACGGTCGACTGTACACACACGTACCTACCTACACCTATGCGTCATGCGTACATAATCATACACACGCCTATGATACACATAATATGTATTGTACAGGTTACCTAGGTATACCGTGTCCGTGTATGCAAGTGTCTATGCGTGCGAGGAAATTTAGTTCAAGGAACGAGTACTCCGCGTGTGCTCGCAGGAAATCAAGGACTCGGAGTTATAAATAATAATAAACCGACAACAACGAAAAAACGATGTTATATTATATTATAATAATATTTTATTGTATACATGTCGCTATTCGGTATTGTTATTGTAAACATGCTCCGCGGCGCGTAAAAGTGATAGTGCGCGTGTGCGGCGCGTGTCGTGTAATATACCCACCTGAGCGCTCGGACCGGCGAGTACGAGGGTTTCAGGGTATGTTACAATATCGTTTTGTCTGATAAAGTGATAACTATCATCTCAAAAAAAAAAAAAAAATGATCTAACATTTAAATGTACAAAAACTCTATTTGTTTTTAAAATCCAATGTAAAGCCTGCAAATTTGTCAATATAGTAAATAAAATATGGAACGGGTATGTCAAACCCTCCTAAATATTATTCTTTGTAATTGTTTTAAATTTTAATAGGTTAATGTGATAATGCGCCTTGTCTACGATGCAAATGGTGAAGAAAGAGAAAACCAATAGTGAGTGGCTCATTTATCCACAGTGCCATGTTTGAATTTAAATCAATAATTTAACTCAATAATATTATGCCTACTTACAAAATTTAGTTTGTTATTTTCATAAAGGAGCTATTTCTTTAATTTGTATAGTGTTATACATAATGATATGTATATATATATATATATATATTTCTAAATAAAAATAAACTTTATAGTTCCCTCAGTCGATTGATTTGAAAATTTAAATCTCAATTTCTCATTTTTACTCACATAAAGTAACGGAAATAAATCATTTTTAGAAAAAAATTGTAAGTGAACATAAGAAAATAGAAGAACTTATAGAAAACATTGTAAGTTTGTTTATCGGATTTTAATTTTTTAATTTTTAAATATAATATATTTAATGGGTAAATATACCAGTATTCTTAACGAATGTTGGTTTCGATTTTGGATTTCATATTCTTTTACCATTTGGTTTTTTGGTTTTTAGTACCTACCGGTTTTGATTTCTATATTCATTTTGATACTGATATCATTTTCAATAATAAATCATCAAAATGATTTTGAAACCGGTCCCAAGCTCCGGACTTTCACTAAATTTTAGTAGAGTAATATATAGGTTTGCAGTACGAAATTAAAGACATTTATATGCGTTGGCCCGGAGGTAATCCCCGACTGTGACGCACGTTTTTGACAGACGATCGAACCACAAAAAGTTGTATTGAAGTTGTGTACATCACACATTTTTATATACAAAATATATAAGGTAGATTAGAATTTACCCATCTCTCTACTTTACTTTTCGAATTTAGTATAAATAATATATTATAATACTCTACTGCTTCATAGGTTCTCTCATTTGTATTATTAATAAAAAATAGCAATGAATTTTCCACGGAACTGTCGACTGTCGTAAACTTTATACTTCAGATGGTAATAGATAATTGTTCAAACGTTAAATCGCTATAACTTCAAAACCAAATCTAAATGTTTGACCAGACTACTCTAGTCGTAAATATTTCTAATCTTACTTACATTTTAAAGGTATATTTTTCAAATACGTTTTCCCTAACAATTAATTTTGTCTGCACTCTACACTATCCTATCAAAAAGTGGTATAAACCGTAAGATAAACAAGTAAATCTAACACAATCCTAATTTCATCGATATTTCTGGGAACCACAGTTAATATGAATTTGGTTGCTTATTACTTTTTATTGTCAATTGTTATTGTCAATCCATCATAATCGGGTACATATTTCTAAAATGCCAGTGACAATAGAAAAAAATGAATATTTGTTATGATTAATTATTATAACGAATGTTAAATTTCACACCATTAAATTACTATAAGTAGGTAACTAAAAATATCGATTTATTTCATATATTATAGACTCTATAAATGTCATGTTAAAAATATATTTTTACATAATTTTAATTTTAATTTTTTTAAGTGTGATATGAGTAAACATCATTTGATTTACAGTAACTATACAAAATATCAGAACATACATTTTAATGAATGATGAACATAAATTACAAATTATTACAAATTATTTAATTATTTTTGCGACATCGTAGCGATACTTTGTTGTTGTTAAAATGACACAATTTATCATTTTTAATTTTTATTGAATTTAATATGTGACTTGTATTTAAATTGAGAGTGTATATATTATTCGATAGTTTATATAACTGCTTGTATACAAACACAGAGCTAAATACATATGGCACAAAACACTTTAATATCATTTTTTTAAACTATTCAATAACGTATAACTTCACAAATTTATCAAGAGTTTCTTTTAAAAAATAATAAACTAGTAAAAATTGTTTTAAAAAACATTGCACAATTAATAGATACTATAAAAAATATTTGTTTTTAATTTTGTAAGAAAGTCAATCAATTTAAAAAATATATGTCTAGAAATTTTATTGGGTGTATTAAAAATATACAGGTAATTAAAAAATTAAAAATTATTTGGAAGTATAGTTAAAATTAAAGAAGTGTTATCTAATATCTGATTAATTTTCATCATTTATTGATAATATAAAATTATGAAATTAATAATAAAGGGTTCATATTGCTGCCATAGCCCATAATAAAAGGATTATTTGGTAATACATGTAGTAAAATATAACTTCTCTATTGAAATTCTACCAAATATCATATTGAATAGGGGCTTCAACTAACCTTCAAATATGATTGCCCCGGGGTGCCAATCAAAGTTAGCACTCCACTGTGTATACTTAGTAAGTAAGTAAATTAGTTTTCCGATCGGATTAATTATCGCGTACCATTCCTCGACCAACGCTAACCCGGTGCACCATCGGCTCTGTATCAATACATAAGGAATAACACGATAAGACAATATCTGTATATAGTTTGGAAAAAGCATCAAAGTAACTGTATAAGAAGCACTTTAATAAACAAAACACTGAAAATCCACATACACCATCGATCATCATCCGTATAAAGTACCTCATAGCTCTCAAGGATTTACCAATCTTAGGACCCTGCCCATTAAAATCTTACTTTCAGCGCTTCTGCGCGCCCAACCAACCTGCATTGATGGCGTAACTAAGCATATATTTTTGTCAAGTGAGGGTGTGTGACAGGGTCAGAGTTAAATAAATCCTTTTCGTCTATTTAAAAGTGATTTCCTACGCCCTTGGCTGTTTTCATCATCTATATCGGTGACCAACATGACACGAATGTATGCGTTAACACGGATCCATCAAAAATCGCTGTGCCGGCAGTGTCACAAGCCTGCAAACTGAGATTATGTCACCCCACACACCACCCTTAGGCCTTTACAGATTTGTATAATATTTTCTATAGTGTGTAGGTATTCGACTCGACTCATTCGTCTGAGGGACCCGCCAAAAAGGAAAAAAGTACTCATTATAATACGGTGTACGATTTAATATCGATGCGATTGTCGCGTCACAGACTTACCGCCGCGGACGACGTGCAGGAATATGGGTGTACGATCGCAATACCACCGTCGGCGCAGACCGCGGTAACCGCGGTACACGGTAGATATAAATACCCGTTATAGGTAATATTAAAGACAAGAAGAACAAAATATCCAAACACGCTCCCGCGAACGAACTGCGCGTTTACCTATACGTACACGGCCCGGTACAATGACAGAGTGTAAAAAATGTCGCGATTACGAATATATACTATAATCCATTACTATATTATTGTTGTCGTCGTCGTTTTGCGTGCAATGCTGTGACGGCCCAAAAGTGCACTAATTGTATTGGTGTTTGTATATACAAACAGTATCGCACACCTGCAGCAGCGGACGGGCGCGAGCGACACGTGCAAAACGGAACGGCGACGGACGCGAGTGTACGATACTATACCGGGGCGAGCGCGCGTGCTTCACGGTACGCGACAGAAACCAGACTTGAGCGGATACGCGCGGCCACACCGGTTTTTGTGGCGGTGGCGGTCGCGGGTCATTGAGGAGTAAAAAAACGTATATAATATTATACGCGCGCGCAACAACACACACACACACACACACACACACACACTGATGTATAATATCATAATGCGTGTGTGTAAAAATGTGTATTAAGTGTGAGTGTGTGTGTGCGTGTGTGTGCGTGTATAATGTAATAAAAAACAGACGTATAATAATATAATGATAATAATAAATGTAAGTAAAACGTGAAGATCGCGGCCACAGAATTTCCACCACCAAACCAGGTCCTCTGTCCAATATAATAACATTATATTGTTGTTGTACGCGCTAGATATTATTATGTATATAATATATTTCATTCAGACAGTAGAGGTAGGTTAGGTTAGGTACCAACCACCTATCTGCGGTTGATCGCATCAAAATGCAGGTCGTCGTCGTCGTGGTCTGAGGGGAAAAAGCGCGCCCGCGACGCATAGGTACGACCGGTTTACGCGATACTCTACGATTAGGATTTGAGATGACGTTTCTGGCGCGTTTTTTTCGTTGGTTTTTTTCATTACACTACATCGGAATAAAATATTATGTTATTATCGTGCATAATATCCTATGCGGGCATGGATGTTAGAATGTAAAAAACCGACGAGTCGTATTACCGCTGCGAACGCACAAGACGGTTTTTTCATTATATATATATATTGTTGTTTTATATTAGAGTTATTGCGTAGGTGAGTACATCTTGTACCTACGTCCGGTCGTTGTGCGTTCCACACCAAAATATATAACTCTAATGTCGAGAAGTATAATACACGATATTGTTATAATTTTAAAAAAAACGGAAACGAAAACAGTTGTACGCAGCATTAATATAAAATTTGAAGTAACTTCGGCACACAAGGTATCTATTATACATAGTGTAGTATTCGATATCCTCAGAACGAATCATACGAACATACAATAGCTAATGTGTGGATAATTACCGTATAATATATAAACAAGGGCTATAGAAAAAACTAAAGGTACATACAAAGTTAAAAACACGTTTAGTTGGAATCAATTAGGAGGTGCCTGAAGCTTCGGGAGTGCTTTATAGCACTCCTAGCAGCTAGTTGGCTTATTTCGTGATGCTAAAAATTATTAAGAAAAATATGATGTTGTATTTATTATATTATTTTAATATTTATAAGGAGCAAATCACTGGTAAACATCCTTCTTGACTTTTTTTATTGTGCTGAGGAACATAGATGATTTACACTCCTCTGCCATAAGTAAAAAATTTATTTTTTTCAAATTTTTAAATTGTTCTTATCTTATAGAAAAATGAGACATCTCTTCATATCTGACTTATTATTATTGATAATATAAAATTATTAATAAAAATGATATCAATTTTGACGTATACAAATATGACGTATTATACATAGTTAGGAAAAAACAGTGCCCAAGTGTAGAACACATGACACAACAACATATTTTTATTGTTTACTAATTGAAAAACCCCCTTAAATTAAAAACAAAATATTAGCACCCCACCACCAATCATATTTAATCTCAAGTTACCCCAATGTGAATAAACCATACGTTTTAAATGCCAGTATATCATATAAGTATATAACCATATGGGTAGTGGAAAACGCTACAATAAAATAATTTTACCTACATCAATATATCATACCTATAATATAATAAAATGTTATTAATTAAATATTCGTGATATACTATGATAAAAATAATGAACTACGCAGATGAAAAATAAATGTGTACCAACCAATATACTAACTGCAGCTTTTTATAGACTCCCACGCCAATCGTTATAAAATTTTAGCTTGAATAATTGTTTTTAATACGTCACATTATTATACAGGTAATCTAAAATTTAAAATTGGAAATCAAATAGGTATAGTTGTCAGTTTCAGTTGTGATATAAACTAGGTTAGAGACGATAGCATAGACAGTAGACACTTACATAATATTATAGATTTATAAGAAAACATTTAAATTATAATAATTTTCTAAAAAAAACACATTGAATATGATTTAAAGCAGTGGTTCTCAACGGGGGCAATATCGCCCCTCAGTGGGCGGTAAAATGTCACCGAGGGGCAATGAACTAGTTTTGGGTGGTAGGGGGGCGGTGAACTAATTTTGGGTGGTAGATTACCATAATACTAGAACTATAAATAAAAAATATATCAAATATAAAAAATAAATAAAAACATGAGTTATTAGATAATTTCAATTTTTTCTTTTAAATTTTCCAAATACCCTTAACCTAACCCTTATTATAGAATTCTCACATTGTAGGGGCCGTTAAAAAATTTTTTGACACTCAAGGGGGCGGTAACTTAAAAAAGGTTGAGAAACACTGATTTAAAGTCATGTCAAAAATGTTATAAATACTACAGCGAGGAACCTATGTGTAAAATGCCAACTACAAAATTATAGATAGCATATATTTCAATTAATAATTATTAAGGCACATCAGCTTATGAAGTATAATCAGTGAATTTAAAACGTATACCTTCTATAGACTAATAGAACCTATGTATAATGTATATGTTACACTATTTAGCTATATATTATAATTTATAGTAATTGTTCACAAAATGATGTCTTAAAGGTGCAATAGTACACGCCTACGGGCTACTCCGCTTTCTTAAAACGTATAAGCGGATAAATGCACAAAATAGATGATTCTATATACTTCTACTAATTCTATTCAAAAATTATGCAATATAGGTGGATTATATCTTATTACATAATATAAAAGATACATTAGATTATTAGAGTACAGTAATCCCTCGTTATCCGCGGTTGGGTCGGCGATAACATTTTCTTTAATACACACGATGAAATTGTATCTTTATTATACCAATACTTATAAGTTATAACAGATAAGCTACATAAAGTACATACCTTAATATGTAGATAATATGCAAATTTTTTTCATCCTTCCTAATATATTATGTACGTATAAGTAATTAATAAATTATATTGAAAAAATAAATAATCAAATAATTGTAAGTGTAACACATATTAACCTTTTTGTGATTTTTAAAATTAAATACAAAATAATAAAAGTTAAAAATTGTATGTAAATAAAACCTAACTTCCCGTATTACATTGCTTTATGGTCTCGTTATCCGCGGTTTCGATATCCGCGCAACTTTGCTGGAACCTAACCTCCGCGGATAACGAGGGATTACTGTTATTAGAATAATCTGAACCTGATATTTTCTCTGACATTACTTTGATTTATGATTTTCATTTTTTTTTTTTTTGACAAAGTTAGTTTAAAATAATGTATAGACTAGAACTATAAATATACCTACCAACGACATGACAAAAAAAGTATCTTTCTATACATTTTTGTAGTTTTTAATATTAATAAATAAATAAAATTGTTTACTTTTAATATCAACGAATGTTCTATTGTGTCGTTCACACCTCGACGAATTAAATTGAACTGAAATTGTAAGCTCGACAATATAAATTCCACACATCCTTGCTAATACAGGTAGCAATGCAAATTCAAATTCTTCAATACATTGTAATTCGTACAAAATATTATAAAGGTACTCAGTAAATTGTTTACCTAAATTCAATCATAAATACTTTTAACAGTTTTAACTGGTTTGATGTATGATGTAATACCAGTAATACGATATCATTAGAATATATTTCTTAAAATAATATTTCAATGAACCGTCAGTGTTACCTACATAACATTATTTTTCAAATTTGCAAATATTGAAATATCCAATACAAATAAGTGCCAATTATGTTAAATGTCCTATAGCAATCTATATTATTTTTTAATTATAAAACTGTTATATTTTAATAAACAAAATATGCTTCCAAGTTTTATTACGCCGTCGAAAACAAGCAGGTGGAATTTGCTATACGTATAATATACTCTTTACAATATATAGTAGGTACCTATAATATGAATTCAGGAAAACGTAAAGATAAAAGAATCAAAGCGATGCTAAGCGCATAAATTATGTTTCTCTTAAAAGAAAAATAATAATTTCCAAAGATATTCCAATGATATGTTCAACATAATATTATTTATTCAGACTTTTATAAAAACAACTGTGCAATTACATTGGAGGTAAATACCTGTCGTTTTTCTATGAAGTGTAGCCAGCCGTGCTAGAGCAAAGAAATGAATAACATTCTAGTAGGTATTTATAATTTTAAGCGATTGCCAATGTATAGAAAATGAGTTCAGATAACAAAATGAAGTAGGTACCTATTAGGAAATACCTATGATAAAATATTGCCATAGGTATAATACCTAAAAAAGAATCATCCGGTAGAATGAAAACAAAATATTATTAGACATGAACAATTATTAATGAAGAGCTACCTAATGACTTACTAATGATGATTACCTGAAACAAGAAAATTGTAAACTTTTAAAAATCATACAAAAAGCTACAACAATTTTGGTAAAAGAGTGATCTTTTCACCATCTTTTTGTAGGTGGTAGGTACGTGCGAAAATGGGAAACGCATATTATAGTGTTGTGTTCTTAAATATAAAAGTATGTCCGATTTGAATTTAATATTTTTTATGCCGGACATCTCTGAATTCAAACACCCAAACATAAATATCTCTACGATACACCTATATACACTCGTATTGTAAACAACAATTCTCTACGCTTGTTTTCTTGGCCGTTTACTTTTGGATTGTATTAGACAATTTTTGTACGTGTATAATATGTAGCCAAATGAGTTTATCGCTATACCTAATGACCGTAAAATTATAGGTACACGCTGTCCACATGTACAAACATATTCCGTATTCAATTTATCTTAAATGTCTATTTTTTACGGATGGTTATGGGCACCAGTTCTGAACTCAGTCCCAAAATGTGTGTACCTGACCAAATGTATCAGTAGACATCGACGAACAATATAAATTGACGTAGGTACAACAGATGATATTGCAAAATTTAAACTGGACCAATTAGTCAAAATTGTAAGAATATATATTTTTTTTACGAACAAGGTTGAGAATATTTTGTCATTGGAATAATTATTATTGTTTAATTATGAGAAATGTTTTCTTTCTTATACTTCGAAAATTCATAAGAAACGATATTCATACGGTATAGCTCCTGCTGCTTACCCCATATTTGTTATTTGTATACTCATTGTGTTAATTATATTATTCAAGGATGTGCAACTACCTTGTATTAGATTTAAACGCAAAAAATGTTCATAAAAAATATGCGACATTGGTTCAATGTTCTGCGCTACCTATATATTGACCAAATGGAATTTTATTTTCTTAATGGATTTTACATAGGTCCCTGAATGATATTTATTATGTTTCGCTAAATCTCATTAAATCACCGAGTGAAGTGGATTTTAAATACTAAATAAATATAAAAAATACACATTCATCGCTTCGTAACCAAACAATTATTACTCATTTATTTTTAAACCGGCAAAGTCA
Source organism: Myzus persicae (assembly GCF_001856785.1). Lineage (NCBI taxonomy): Eukaryota > Metazoa > Arthropoda > Insecta > Hemiptera > Aphididae > Myzus > Myzus persicae. The sequence goes on along the minus strand of NW_019104084.1, from coordinate 44,872 downwards.
ATATTTAACGGTAGCAATAAAGTAAAGTCAAATGCGTCTTAATTTAAATGGTACTTTTTACTTGACGATAGATAACTCAAGACCTGTACAACTGTACTTATAGGTACAAAGTAAGAAATGAAGTAGTAAGAATGAAACTTATACAGTCGTATATAATATTTATTTTATAGACAATAACTTAATAGGTAGGTAACGTCAAATAGGTACGTAGGTACTTGGAAGATAAATAAAAATATTCAATACCTACTTGACCGATCTTTGAACCAAATTTCATGCATCTACCGATACGGGAAGTGCTTTATAATTTTTACGACGAGTGAGTATAAGTCAGTCAGTCAGTAACAAAAATTTAAACTTTGAAATTGCCACATGTTAAGGCCGAAACGGCTTAATATTCTTATGAGCTATGTTTCTACACTTTATCGTAGCGACGTACCTATTATGGGTATGCTCAATGAATGTTCCAAATTTCAAAAGCCAAGGAAACCGGGCAGCAGGATATGAGGGTGAGAAAAACCAGATGAATATTAGTTCATGTAAGGATTGAAAGATAAACAGCATGCTCCTTGAATTTGGCACGGCGGGCTCAGATTAATAGACTTTTTGAATAAATGAGACATGCACACCTATCTAAAAAAAGTTAAAAATATAATTTTAGTCAAGCGTAAAACTGAAGAAGTATTATAGTTTTGATTTTCATTAGCAAATAAAACAAAAGAAAATACACCTCTTACTGTCTACAGTGGTGGATGTCTTCAAATTTGTAAACAATTCGCTAGGTACGTATTAATAAATTGAATGCCGGAAAGAAGTCACTGTTAATAAAATATTAAAATCACAAGAAACCTTGGATAATTGTGATTACACGTCGGTTATTTATTGTAAATAAATATATAGGTAACTAATTATTTATATTTTACGGGTTAGGTACCTACAAGATAATATTGTTTATATAAGACAAGAATACGCCAACACTCAATTCTCTGTACGTATAATATATTTATTACGAAACAAAACGTAACCTAACTTAACCCTTGCTAAAAATGTAATACTTAGAAATGTCTAATTTTTTAATTAATAATATACCACTCTATTGTTGATGTTCGATTAGGTGTTTTTATATGATTTTATTGACGGGACGTTTTTTTGTTTTAATAAAAGACTTCTTGTCCGTATACTAATAAATTATTTTAATCAAAACAGGTTTTTGAAATCTTAAATTTCTCAAAAATGGCAATGATTTAACTTAGTTGTTTTGCTTAGGTAGGTACATTGAGTTTTTAAATATTTGTTTGAAAAATGTTCTTTTTTTATACATAATAGTACATTAGTACCTATGTAAAATTACCTCATTCAGTGCAATGTTTTTTTTTCTATCAATGTAGACGTGTAGTATCCTGCTTATTAATTGTTTTTACAACTTTAGAAACCATTTTTCAAGAAAATAACAAACAAAATCTGTAGTTAAAAAATTAATACTTTCATAGTTCAGAATTTATTATACATTCAATGCATATTGGATTATATCATTGAAATTTGAGTTGGTGAATCAATAAGACATATTATAATTTATATTATTTGCTATATAGTAAATGGATACAATATTGTTTACTATTTCATAGATTAAGAGGGATTTATGATAAAATACCTATATCACAAAGAATTTATAAATATAACAAGACACAAATTATAATAATTTAAATTATTATTTAATAATTCTAAGTTGTACCATATTATCATCAAATTAGTTCTTGTGTAGGAAGCAACCATTCATTTCGATATACCAGCCTACAGATGACAAAATCCATTAAGTAAGTTTATGAATGTTTAAATACATGTAGTTAATCGTGTCCACATTAGCACCTTAAGACTTGTAATTGTTTTTAAATAATGTTGTTGTTCTTATTGTGTATCTAATATTAACTATTTGTATATTTAATTTACAACTCTAATATGTGTCTACCAGGTTATCTTTCATTCAGACGTTTATTATTCTTAATAAATATGTGTATATATTGACTTAAGTACCTAAAAATATTTATTTGTTTATACTTATTAGGAAGCTATATGAAACATAACAACCACAAACATAACTAACATTTAAACAGCTTTTCATTGTTTGTATTTTAAAAACTATCAAATGTTATCATTATACAACTGTATAAGAATTAAAAATCATTTAATATTATGATACAACTACAATTTACAATTAATGTCATGAAACAAATAAATGAATGATTAAAGATCGACAGTTACATGAAACAAAATACATTTAGAAACAAATCCATTTTTGTTTATCTCTGAATAGTAAATAGAAATATTTTACATTTTTGCTTCATGGTCTGTTAGATTAAATATTGAACTGTATTATTTTATTCTATAATGTAGTAAAATGTTCTAAAATTTAATAAGTGAATTTTGAAAAATAATGATAATTAATATATGAAGAAAAATGTACAGTTTGAAATATTTATATTTTTCACAATAAAAAATCTTAAACACAAGTAGAACATTTTTACACTCAAATTGTATTTAACAGTTGTACAGATAACCATATTAATAAATTATGTGTGATTAACAAGTACAATAGAATGTAAACACAATAAACATTATACATAATATTGTTTTTTAACAGGACACAGCCAACATTTACTTTAAAAATTCGTCACAATTTTCTTTAAATAAGTGGTAAAAATATAAAAGGACTTAAATATAATAAGGTATAACGATAACAGCAACTAAAAATAATCAAACTCAACTTAAATCACTTAGGTTGTCTAGACATGATTTTTTCAATATCTGCTATTTCTTTAGGACAATCTTCACTTAACACCTCAATACTGTTTTCAGTGATCAATACATCATCTTCTATTCGTATACCTAATCCAAGGAATTCTTCGTGAACTCTTATATTATTTTTACTTACATACACACCTAAATAAAATAATTTAAAAATATGTTATACATTTTATGGAAGTCTTAGGTAAGAAAATTTAAGGACATTAGAACTAACCAGGTTCCACTGTAATGATAAAACCAGGTTCAGTCTTAATACTTTTTTTGATGGTACCAATATCGTGTACATCCATCCCCAAATAATGACTAACATGATGAGGGCACAATGCACGGGCTAACTGAAAATGTCAATTACCTATTTTAAAATTTCATTCCAAAAAATAAAATAATATATATAATATTTTAATACTCACCATATTTAACTCAGAAGGATCAACATTTTTTTTAAATACATGGGCAGCTGCCAAGGCTTTTCCTAATTTAAAACACATGGCTTCATACAATGTGTCTAATGATGGACGGGCTTGACACATGTCAATCAATTCTTTTTGAACACATAGAGTAGCTTCATATAATGTCTTTTGAGCGTCAGAAAACCATCCATTTGCTGGCCATGTTCGGGATATATCACTCGAGTATCCATGATATTCACAGCCTAATTAATCATAATATGCTTGTTAATTGTTAATACAGTTATAACAATAATATGATAACTTTGAATATTAAAATTATAACTACATCATAGCATTACATATAACATACAAAATCTATAGTATATAAATATTAATTTGATCTCACCAGCATCGACAAGAATTAAATCCCCATCCTTGATTTTTTGTTTATTGTCAATGTAATGCAAGGTATTAGCATTATTTCCAGCAGCAACCACTGGAGGATATGCAAGATATTCAGCTCCACCCATTCGACATTCATAATCTAACCTAGCATACAATTGATGTTCTGTTGACCCTGGTTTTGTTGACATCATTGCTTCAATAAATGATTTAGAGGCTATTTGACAACTTTGTCGCATTAATCTTTGTTCAGCTAATGACTTATACAATCGTAATTTGTGACAATGATCAACCAAACTATCATCCAGCTGCAAAAAAAAAATTATTATGAAATTTAAAGTTCAATATTCATTATAGTTTGAACAAACAAATAATAATAATTAAATAGTAGAAAATAACAGTAAAAGATAATGAACAGTTGTCAATTACCTAAGATGAACTCACATAAATTGAACTTTCTGCAGCAGCGTTATTAACAGTCTTATCAACAGCACTTTGGACTTTTTGTTTTTGATTGTACCATAAAACACAATTATTATGCCCTTTAAGTTCAGACATTATAAATTCTGAAAGTTGGGGTAATGTTTTGCCATCATCAACACCAAAAATTAACGGTGCACACTCAGCTCCTGGAGACAAATTATTCCAAACAGTTACATGAACCGAAAAATATATTGTAATCACCTACTTGTACTAGGTCCATTCCACAACTCGGACTGAAGATCATAAGTCTTGAGAAATAGAGTTGATGTAAAGTTATCGACAGAATTTCCGCACAAAACCAAAGCACTGTCTGTTTCTAAGCATCCACTAAAATATAAAAAATCCGTATTTTGTCTAAACGGATATGGAATATGGTCAGACATGTACTGCCTAATGGCTGACGGTATAACAATTACATGGTAAAAATCTTTCCTTGTACTCAATACAGATTCCATTAACTTGCGCCTTCTAATTATAAATTCTTCTTTTTGTATACCGGGGACAAGCTGAAACGTATCGGGTGATTAATTTATATTTCATTAGGTTCAATCTACAGGGTTTTTCTCTTTAAATACTCACTTCACCTTTCATCACTAAATGGGGATGAGATTCGTCCGTGGGTTGGCCGCAAATCAATGGTGCTTTCACTACATTTTTCATACTCATCTGGTGTATACATCTACTACTATTCGACCAAAATTCTGTCGATTTTCCTGCATCAAAATGTCACACATAATATTATTGTTAAAAAATATGCATTGAAAACTGTTAAAAAGAAATAAAAAACTACTGAATTATCTCACCTGCATAGTTACTCAAGCACAATAACCGGGCACGAGGATACATTTTTGTTAAATTTAATTAAATGTATGGTACAATACTTGAAACGTCTTAAAATTGGCAAATTCAAACATTTAGTAAAAATTTTGAAAGTGATTCTTTTGAAAAATCATATTGGCAGATGTAGTGTATCCAAACCAGCGAAAATATTATCGTAAAAAACTTGGTATTTTGTATCACCAGTTATCGTTTTGATCACCTCGAGATTTTATAACAACAAAAAAACGCTTCTTACAAACTGAACCGTTAAATTATTGTTGTTCGAACACATCAAATTCTGATTAATCATTAAACAAAATATGTAAATTGACTATTTTTTTAATTAAAAATTAAAATCGCAACCTTTATCATAGACTAATCTAAACTTTTATGTTACATACAATAATTTTAATTTATTGATGAACTGGTAGCTCTGTCTTGCAAGACACGTGAGATTTAAAAATTTTATTGGTTATAGAATTTTGTATAAATGTATATTGATAACAAAATATTCAAAATAATAAATAACATGAACATTTAAAAAATTTAGAGTAACAACCGTAAGCTAATGACTAAAACGTAAGTATTAACTATTAATAACTAATATTATGCATATTATTATTGCATAAATAATTTTATATCATATATTTTTAATTAAGAAAAAATTTTTAATTCGCGTTGCAGAGTAATAAACTAGGTAATAAACATTCAAGCAAGAGATCTAAAATCATGTCGACGATTTCAGAATTCAAACAATTATTCGACAAATTTTTACGGGAAAATAAATGTCCAACTGGAGAAATTGTGAAAAAAGTATATTATTTTCCTGTTGATCAGTTAAAGGTGAGCATATTCAGTATAATCTACTAACTAACAAGTAATTATACTATTTATAAATATTTTTTGTAGGCGATTTACACATCTATGCTTACAACTACCAATATACAATGGTCACAATTTCAACAGATGTTAACAAAATATGTTGAAAATTTGGATTTTTGTTATTACTCATGGGAATGTTTTTCATTAATTGTACAACATTTGAATACAGACAAAACAAATGTATACATGTTTACAAATCTTTTAGGATTAGTAAAAATTCCTACTGAAAAAAATAAAGATGACAAATTACTATTTAAAAATAACAGTAAGTATACATAATAATATTTATAATCGACAAAAAAACTAATAATTTGTGAATTTGTTTGTTAGAACGGCCCCAATTTAAATATAATTCAGAACAATTAAAATCATGGGTCACGATAGTTTGGGATGAAATGAAACCTTTTATGTTATCAAATATTAAAATTAGACGAGAGATGCTAACACTGTTGATTGAAAAAATGCAAATGAACTTAAATAATCCTCTTGTAACTGCAGATTTCCTAATGGATTCATTGGATACTCGTATGTTTTCATTTATATACTATTTATACTTCATTAATAATACATTGTTATAGAGCAGCAATTCTCAACCGGGGGGGTCGCGACCCCTTTGGGGGTTGAGAACCGCTGTTATAGAGTAGTCATTAACTTGTTGGTACTTGCTTGTTAAATTTATAGCTGGTCCAATTGCAATATTAGGACTTCAAGGAATTTTTATTTTGGTCAAGGATTATAATTTGTAAGTAAATATTTAATTATACTGAAGTTACCTAGTTATTGTTTGATTTAATAATTGTTAACAAGCTATTTAAAATGCTTTTTACAAACTATAATTTTTTAATGTATTTATTATATAACATTTACAGTCTAAAATGTAATAGATGTATGAACTATTTTTTTTTTAAATGGAATGTGTCCAAGTAACTTATTTACTACTGCCTAATACTAATAATTGAGTTTTACAACTTCTTTATAATGAAACAATGCTAAAATAAAAATAATGTACTAAGAAATTACACGATAGGTAATTCTACTTATTTGAATCTAATGTTTTGTTATTATTGTTTTTAATTAGAGAATGTCCAAATATTTACGGGAAACTTTACAACTTTTTTACCACGGATATGTTTAATTATCGGTATAAAACCAGATTGTTTTATTTGGCTGATATTTTTCTTCGTTCAACGTAAGTAATTTTAAACATTTTGATCATACTAAGTGTCCAAGTAAAAATACAATGTTGAATAGTATCATAACATTCATAACACTTGCGGGTGTGGCAAGTTTAACAACACAAACCTCAACTCAAATTTGGTATGTTTGTTAGTTGAAGACAAATAATGTGACGTAAGGTAGCACTTTGGTGAAATTCTTTAAAATTCTTTTGATGATATTCAAAAAATATTTTGTTTTTATAGCTTAAGATTTGATAATTTAATACAAAATTCCTCATAAGTTTTTCTACTTTTATCAAAAAAAAAAAATTTTCCTGAAAGTTACATTAATTTTTAAGAGCTTTTGAAGTTCCAATTTTTACAACATTGAATAGGTTGGATGCACTTGTAAATTAACGATGTTCTTATTTAGTTGTCATTCAAAACAAATATAAACCATAGATACTTGAAATTATGACCAAATGTTTATTTTATCATTTTCTATACATGATACCGTTTTAAAAATATCTTGACTCTTTTTGAGCTATTTATAGACACATTCAATTTTTTTTTAGTCTGCATAAATATTGATTAAAAAAATTTTACTGGGTCAAAAGCTTAAAAATTTAATACAAGATTCCTAATCATTAATCAATCAGCTTTTAAATATAGGCTGACAGACCATACCCGCTCAGAATCTTTTTCGTACACAGTGATATATTATTGAATTCAAATTTAACACATCAATTACAGTGATCCTTACTACTTCACATCTTAATAACTTGTTTTTATTAAAAATATTTGTATGTTTATCAATTTTTTCTACATCAGTCTTATTTTTATGTATTTGTTATAGTCATTTACCCGAGCTGCTTGTTGCTGCATTTGTTAAACGGATGGCTAGACTTTCGTTGATTGCACCACCCACTGATATACAAATTATGGCAGCATTTATTGGAAATTTATTAATTAGACATCCGCCGTTAAAAGTATTGATTCAAAGTGATTCCGTTGGTAATTTTGCACATTTAAAAATATAATCGATTTTATTTTTAAATTTAATAATATTATTAAAATTGCATGTTTGACTTTAAGTTGGTTCGGATCCTTATATTTTTGAAGAAAAAGATCCATTAAAATCAAATGCATTAAACAGCTCACTATGGGAACTTGTCTCTTTAAAACAACACATTCTACCAAAAGTGGGAAAATCAGTAAACTTTTTATTTAAAAAATTGCCACAAGTCGAATGGGACATGAGTGAATTATTAGATGACTCTTATGAAAGTGTAAGTAAAAATCAATTTTATGACATGAAAAAGTATTGATACATTATAAATTATACGTTTAATATTATTATGTAGTCCCTGACTAAAAGCTAATACAAAACAAAAAATACACTCGGTGTGTACTTTTTTATCGTTGGAAGAATTATTAATTTTTAATATGTATTCAGTTTAGTATTCAAATTTAGCAACTACATTTATGTTCTCATGACTTCATCACTGCAATTTATTTTTTATTATTAACTTATACATTCATCAGTCTAATATAGTAATATTTATGTAATGTATTTTAGTAAACTTAAATTTATTAACTGGTTTATTATTAACTGGTTATTTGGTTTTTTAATAGATGATCGATGAAGAATACAAGACAGATTTTCAAAAAGTGAGCTTAACATATGAAAAACCAGTTTCATTTTCTGTACCATTATCCAATCATATAGACGACTTATGGACTTTGGATGATTAAATTAAACTATGTTATTTCTTAATGATGTATATTATTCAATATATGTTACTTTATATTTCATGTAACTGTACAAATTGAGCCTATATTATTATGGTGTTATCTCATCTAGTGATACGATAAGGATTCTGAAAACAGATTTTAATCCATTGCAAGCCTAATTCAGAACTTTATCCACCAAATTAATAAATGTTGTTGGCCACCGTTTTTGAATGATTCGAGGGAAATATTTGAAAATGTTGTAACTTATTTGATATCAGAATCCTGATCAAAAAATACTTGTGTAGGAGTATGCTGTTAATAGACGATGGAGCCATCCTAATGTGAAACATAGATTAAACATGCACATGTATGTTCAATCTATGTGTGAATTAATAAATTGTTGATAATTATAAATATTTTAAGTAAGGTAAAATTAATCAAATATTTATAGTTAAAATGTATATTTCATTAAGAATAATTTCTGAGCTTACTTTAAATCTCAATTTTATTTAACAAATAAATTTATTTCGATTCAAATGAAATATTGTTCACGCTTGTACAATGCTAAACGCTCAACTGTGATATCTTAATTAAACATAAGGAAAATTAATATTACGTTTAACTTTTGACTTTAGTCATATCTAGATGTTAATTTTGTGAAATTTCAAAATAAAAATACCTTGTCTAATTAAGATTAATAATTTTTAATTAATACACATAATCTTACGGGCACACCCAACAAAAGGCTGCCACCTGGTAAATAATTTAATACCCATTAACTAGTTTATTAGTATTTACTACAACATGTTGATAAAAATATGACGCCTTTATAAGAGTTAGAGTGGATGAAATATTACTTGCTTTTAAAGAATTTCAAGTTCATTACACCACCAGGCACAGCCACAAACATGAAACTAAATCTGCTATTAATACTACCAAATTATAGTCATAAGTGTGATACAGATAGTAAATCGCTGCTCACATCTTGCTAAACAATACACATTACATTTAGAGATGATGAATAATCATGTCTCTAATTGGTTTGGTTGAAATATAGTTCAGAATTAAAATACAAATCCAAACCATAATATTATAAATATACTCATATAACACTTGTACGGCAAAAAAACTAATATTGAGAAAAAAAATAATTCCATTTATTTGTATGTGAGGTACACTGAAAATAAAAAACATTTGTCTTAAAAATTAATAATAGTATTTTTTTTTACAAAAGCAAACTTTTCAAAGTTTAAAATGCCCTATATTAAAGTATCACTGACTTGACTCTCATAGAAAAAGCTGCTCAAGATATTGTTAGGTTAGGCAGTTGTTCTTTAAAAATAAAATACACATGCATTTAATATTTGATATGATTAATGAACATTCTTAATAATGTTGCTAGTTTCTATCTTTTTCTTTTAGCTTAACCAAACAATATCTTCCCAAGTTCTAAAACTCAATTTAAGTATGGGAATAAGGTAAAAATTATTTTAGTCTAAAAAAAAAAAAAACAATAATATTATAGGAATCAAATAAAACTAACTATTATAATACATTGTTTGAAAGACGTTAACGGTCACAATGTTTAATGGTAATGTACAAATGATAAAAATTTTAATGACGCAAACATAAAATTATTATTTTCTTAAAATTGATTTAAAATTGTACAACCACAAATATTAATCAAGCAGTTTATGTTAAATGATGTTCATTAGATAAATAAATAAATAGGATTTGATACTTCATTATAGGGACTAGAGTTACCATTTGTATCATAACTCAAATAATATATATTGACATGTTACACCCTAGCAGATTGAGTTAATGCAGCCATAAAAACGCTGTAACTACTGCGATCTGATTTGATATGTTGCACTTGGTGCATAGTAAGTGAACATTTACTCATAAATTGTGCATCACAAATAACACAAACATACTGATATTTTAATGCCTTATCTTTTTTGGGGCTATATTTTGGTGGACAATTTGCAGAGCTTGATGAATGATCATCTGAAGAAGCCTGAGATAAGTCATCGGCATTCCATTCTGTTTTAATGGTTAGCGTCGTCTGATTGTCATGAGATGTTTTTGGAATAATGGTCTTTGTACTACTTGGAATGTCTTTAACAGTATTGCAACCATTTGGTTTTGCTTTTGACTCCTCTACACTTTCATCACTGCTAATATAGTTTTCAGTGGCTTCTTTCTTTAATGTCTTTACTGTTGATTTTTCTGAATTTATTGAACCCGAGTCTGATGAAGATTTGGAAACAGTCACAACCACCCTAGTATTTTGGTAACACCTGAAAATCATGATGATAATATTTCAATTATTATTTTATACTTTACCATGTTAAAACTATTAGAAATTGTACCTTTTTCTTGTTTTGCGAGTGTTCAAAGTTTCCAAATCCATAAGTTGTGCAGCACTCAAACGGTCATTCATTTTTTTCTTAGTCTTGGCTTTCTTTAACTTGTATTTTTTATAAACATCATTATAAGTATTTAGTTTGTAATTTGTTTCAGTTGTATGGCATGATAATGTATTAAAATGCAATCGGAAATTTAACCATGTTGTAAAGCTTTTATAACAACCGCGACATATCACTTGTGCATCATCATCAAAGTAATAAAAACATACTCGTTCACATATCTAAAACATGAAACCAGTCTTAGACACATAACATACAAGGCTCAATATAACATTAACATTTAACAATAATTTGCATACTCACGTTGAAATCATTTTCTTCCTCCACAGGCCTAAAAAAATATTATTTCATATTAATTTGAACTTCTAAATGGAGCTTGAACAAAAAAAAATGTATGTACCTTTGAGTTTTAATTGGTTGTAGACCGACATTCTTCAAAAATTTTTGTTTTCGATAGCGTTCTTTCATTGTAGGCTTAATGATCTAAAAAAAAAATTATAAGGTAATTTAAGGAAAACATATTATTTCCATTGATTCATTGTTAAAAATAAATTAAATAGGTATGACTTCAAACCAATTTATAAATATTTTTTACTGTAATCAATTGGATTGCAGGGTAATTTTGTATGCTCTTAAGTCGTAATACTATGGTTCAAGTAATAGACATAACATAATTGTGAAAAAAACATCTAAATAATATTAGTATTTTTCAAACAATATCGGGATACTAAAGTAGGGCCAATATGAGCATATGGCTATATTACAAAACAAATTATCCTGAATTTATAATCCATATGTGATTTTTATATTTAAATTATTACAAGTTGCAAAAAAAATATTATACTCTCATTATTTTATCTCCAAACAAAATATCTAGCAAAGTTAAATTCAAAAACATAAATTAATGTCATCAATCTTTAAAATGTATTTATTCACACAAATCTTTAGCAAAACCTATTGTTTTCTTGAAAATAAATACTGTTTTGTTCTAATTTATCAGACTTGTCCAATTTTGTAATTCATACCTCTATTGTTTTAAATTAATAGCTTTGGGTGAAACATTACCTTTACATATTTTCCAATTACATTGTGAAGAAATAAATGCTTAGTTAGATGTAAGTAGCAGACAACAATACAAATTATACAAAATATAATACATACTAAGTGCTAATAGAAATGCATCATTTTATAGTCTAGTGATTATATGTGTACTGTGTACTTGAATTCAATTCTACAATTTTATTTGGTAAATCATAATGTCTTAGGCATTAAGTTTTTTTTTGATTTAATATTTTTATTCTTTGACCTAAGATCCGAGCTTAAACTAAAACTTACATTGAATTGATGAAAATTAAAAAATAAAAATATTTTTTAGAAAAACTTCATCTTCCTTATCTACATGATATGTGCTGAATAATATTCACTGAATATTGTTTGATATTTTTTTTAAAGATCAATGGATATTTGTATTATCCATGTCTAGTAATTGAAAGGCAGGCAAAATATATTATACTAATTTACTAAAAATGTAGTTTACAAAAAATCGCAATTAAAGACTTCATTAATGTGTCGTCCAGTAGATATTTCAATGGAAATATCTCTATTTCAAACTTGAAAAAAATTATTATAAATTAACAACTTTTTGTTTTACCAGTCAATATCAGTGATTACAAAACTCGAACAAATTTTTTTGTATTTATGCAATCATCAATCACACTTGTAGAAACTTTGTAGGGTAAAAACTCTGTCAACCACTTAATGGGAAAAACTTTCAACTAGCAATCGGTACACGGTTTCAATTATTCTTGATCATTAACGTAACACTCGAGAACCAAAAGAGAGAAATCATTAAATAGTGAAAATAGGATTGAAAGAAGAAATGTTTTGTGAAAATTGGGTAAAAAAAAAAAAAGTTAACTTAAACGAAAACAAGCGAATTTTCCAAGTGAAATGAGAACGCGCTATTGTCGAACTGGCAAAAGAAATCGTAACCAAATCGAACGATAAAATGTAAGTACGCAGATGGCGGAAGAAGCAGGACAAGAAACCTGCGAGACGACGCCAAAAGAACACGGAAGAAACCTTGGAACTGTGGTCGCGGTGGTAGTGGTGCGGCGGCTGGCGTCATGACCAAACCATCAGGAGGATGACCACCGAACGACGGCCAATGGAGACGTGAAACGCACAGATATCTCGCGAAGATGTTTCGAACAAACGGTTCGGTCTTGCGAGGTCGCGGAAAATTGGGTATGGCGCAGTCGCGCGCACCAGACACCTCCGACTGCAACTGCGCGACCGAGCGGCTTACCGTGGCGCCAGGCGCCGTCCACCGCGACAACACATCGCCGATCTGGCGCTGCACGTGCGTCCGGTGGCTCGAGATTAATAACAAAACGAAATACAAAACCCATCTACGAACCTACTCGGTGCGTTGTCTGTCGTTACCGGGACGAGTGCAGAGCAGGCCCTCGCGGCGGCACCGCAGAGGTTATCGTGTACAGCCGCGGTCGACCGGCGATGGTGGCGTGTACCGTCGTCGTCTTCCGTCCCGTCCAAGAATCCAGGTGGACGATGGTAGCGTCGGGAACGGGAATGTGCCCATGCACACTCGCAGGCCGTCGAGGAGATAGTGGCATTGGCGAGCTCGTGCTCGGCAGTCGTCAGTGTTACCGGCGACGGGGATATATTGATACGACTCGGTCGGCGCGCGGTGCGGTGTGCGGCCGGTGCGCGAGCGGATGGGTCGGACGGACGGGGCGGATGGGTCCGACCGGGCGGGTGGTTGGGTGACGAACGAGCCCGTCCGACGATAACCATCGGGAAGTGCGCGTTCGGCGTTTATGTTTTAATATTAAGAGGTATAAATATACCTGTGGTGTTTACACGAATGAATTGTATTGTTTATCGTTTATATATATATATATATATTTTTTTTCATTGTTATTGTTCGAGGCGGTGCTCCGAAGAACGATAAAATGTTATATCTATTTTTCTAATTTTATGATAATATTATTATTTCGGGCCCGGCGGTCAATGAACCGCGATTTTTGTCCACAAATAATACTTGCCTCCATCTCTTGATTGGGCCATGCTGTCCACGTCGTCGTCGTCGTCGCGCTCAACACGAATATGTGTTGGCAACAGCGTTGGCGATTGATGAAACCGTGGTGTACTTCGACACAGATCTAAAATGCACGATTTGCGTATTTTTTTTTCTGACCAATGCCTGAAGCAAAAAATAGATAATACTATTGGCCGTGTCGTCCTGCAAGCATCGCGTCGTTACCGAAGCAAGTTCCTATTTTGCTCTAGAGACCTGATGCGGTTGCGTCTCACGCCACCCGGGTCATACTGGTGACACGTCGTTCAGTCGTTGTCTGATAAAAATATTATTCAATATTTTATCCCATCGGGTGTACCTATTATTGCAGCGTGGATCGAAAGCTCAAATTTGTAACTATAGGTGGTGCAATTAAAATTGAAAAAAATTGGGGGGAGGTTCTGAACTCTGAAGCCCCTCCGAAGGATTAGAATTTTATCATTGTACGTGTGCACAATGAGCAACTGTCCCTAGTTAAAATCACACTATTAACTAATTATACTAAAAATAATTATTAAATACTAATTATTGATTGACCACGATTCTCATAAATGATGTATTTATATGAGGGTGTGTTGAGCTAACCAGTGGGCACGTGGGAGGCCCCCACTCTCACACAAACACACACATTTTTTCGTAAACCTATATGAGTACCTACCACATAACTAAACATATTATTTCGGTCAATGTTCAGTTGTAATTAAAATTTAAATAATCTAAAAAAAATCGATTTGTTCGATAATATTGTGAAATAAATAATGAACTTCTTTTTTTATTTCAGTGGACTTGTTCAAACAAAAAGGTTCGAAAGTGCAATGTAATATGTAGGTATAGCGCCGCGTTTTATTGTAAACTACTCATAGCTAATTACAGGTAAATGTTGTCACATAAAACTTGAAAGGAAGAAGGAATAAATGGTAATCACATGCGTACTGAGACAGAAGTGCCAATAATAAGTGGGCGCTATAGGCAGCTCCACGTCTCGTAAGCTACACCTTTTTTCAAATATTAATAATCATACATCTTGAATCATGAAAGATATTATTAATAAAAATAATAAAGGATTGTGTTACTGTTTTAATATAGGTAATAAAGTTGAATAGTCGATAGATGTCATTTTCTTGTGAAATGTGGTGCATTATATATTTATATCTGATTGTATTTTTAATTATTATGATGCGTCGACTCGGTCAGCAAAAACTCAGATCGTATTGTCGCATTTCCCACTAGGTCAAATACGCATAGCTGTAAATGTGGTTAAAATTTGAAAAGGGAAGGCTATAGAAGACTAAAAATATAAATTAACACGTATTAACACAATTTATTATACTTAAGAGGTGAATTTAGGAAATATTTAGGAGAGTCTCGGGAGGTTTTAGTTGGACTACCTCCACTACGTCTATGCAAAAGCATGCTGGTTGTAATCGATAGCGAGCCCGTAAATAACTATGTTAGATGTTCATAAATTATGGACATCAAAGTTAATCCTGAAGATTTAATATAGATGATAATTCAAAAAAACGAAGAAAATTTGATAAAATTGTATACAACTATTTAATAAGTTAAAGGTTAGGTTAGCTCAGGCTCTGCGAGCGTGCTAATTTCCCGATTTCCTATATTTTAATATATAATAATATACAACACAGCAAAAAGCTATATAATTCCATTACTTCCATACGGTGGTCTAAACTTCTAATCTTGTGTTTAGAAACCTAAAAGCTACCTAGATGGCTAGATACCAATTTCATATTGTATAAAATTAATTTATTATAGCTATAACTTATAAAATATATAATGTTGTATTAAGTAGCAATATTTTATATTAGGAAAACTATAATTTAAGAGGATGTCAGTGCCAGGGCTTATTGAAACCGATTACCAGTTAAACCCGTGCCTTAAAAAACCGAAATTAATTCCGAAACTGAAAACGAAAAAAATCAATACCGATATCTGAACCGGAAAAATATAAAATTAATCTATAACATTTAAATAGATCTAAGCGTTTGTTCAACAGCTCACTATTAGTTTTTTTCTCACTGGATAACGCACTACCTATAGACAAAACGCATTCACTCAAAAACAAAATGTTCGTATTTTCTTATATCTAAAAGTTGTTTAGAGGAAAATCGATCTTACAAAAATTGAAGGTTTGACATATTTTATCTAATTCAGTGGATGCCACGATCTCAAGTGGTCAATAAGTCTAATAAGTCACATCAATTCAGTGCCTATTGATAACCTAAACTTGTATTATTTTTTAAAAATATTATTTCATAGCATTTACTGTTTTCACGGTTTTATTTTAAATGTAGAAACCATAAATAATTATAAAGAAATAAGTAACCGAAGAGGGATATCGTGGAGTTAAGTAGTAGTCCTTGGTGGTGGAAAATTTACAATAGTAGTCCATGTGACCAAGTCTAATGCTGAGTTAGGAACCATTGGTCTAATTTTTGTCACAAAACAATATGTTGTATTTTTTACGTATATAGGTACCTAATATGGTTAAGTCAGATAATAATAAAATATAAAACTTATACGTCAAACCCACAAAAATATTATTCTTCATAAATTTAACACTTATTGGTGAAATACTCTGAGATAAGGTATCTACTCAAAAATCGTAAAAACCAATTTTTGTGAATGCGTTTTCACGTGTGGGTATAGTGGATCTGAAAGACAAAACAAATATTAGCTGACATCTAAAAAACTTCTCTTTTGATCAATTTTTCCTGCATGTTATTATATTTTTGGGGGATTCAAATTGATTACTGTAAATTAAACTAATTTTATTTCATACAAAACCCATCTTTACAGTCTTATCTCATTTTTAAATCAATGCTTAAATAATAAAACTACAAAAGGTTGATTGTGGATAACTAATTTTGAAAATCGATGATCTTACCCTTCTATTTGATTGTTGATTGTATGTCCATTGCCATTTGATGGACATTCCACGTAATTTTAACACAAAAATATTATATAATAAAAAGTTGAAAGTGAGACTCAAGCGACTGAATCTGTATAACTTGTTTCACATCTTTTTTTGCCCATCGATTTTTTATCCTTACCTTATTTGTCCTAGGTGTCTAAGATGTATGTCTTCATGTGATAAATCATAAATCATAATAATATTATGATCTATAATATTATGATTTACATTTTACATTTAAATTTTTATGAAATAATATTTGACAGGATTACCTGAAAACGGTGATAATATACTAACAGCATTGAGTGTTTTTATTTTTTTTTTGCGTAGCGTGTTAACAAAATAAATTTCAAATTTTTTAATTGTTTACTTTTAGTTTATTAATATGTCTAAAAGACTCTTATATCTTTGATTAAATATACATAATTAATTCTAAACACCATATAATATTTAAAAATGTAATAAATATACTTATAATACTATAATATTATCTAATTAAGTAAATATATAAATACAATATTATTTTAAATGAAAAACTGTTAATCGCCCCCCCCCCCTCCGTCCACCTTAAAAAATTTCTGTAGATAACCCTGAACCGAAGTGTTTTTTCCTTTATGCTCGATTTCAAAACCTGCACAACATCAGTCTATTTTCTAATCTATTTGATACGTAAATTGACGACATAAAATAATTACACCGTAATTACGTAAGCACCAGTGTTTGGGGACAGACCAAATTATTTTTCAACTATATAAAAAGATATCTCGAAAAAATAACCACGGAAAAAATAGCCCCATAAGAGATTTCTCAAGATTTTGCAAATTAATCTAAATATTAGTATTATGTTGTTACGTATAATACAATTTATAAAATTATAACACACATAAGTACAATTTTTAGGTCCCCTCAAATAATGTAAAATTTGGATTCAATGACAAATTATTGTACCCTTATGATAATAATAAACAATCCAGAGCACAGTGCCACGGTCTGTCTCTAATGGATAAGAAAGGTACCAACCATCAATAACTTTTATATTTTATATTTTATTACTTAATATTTTTCAACTGCTATTGTAGCAATATATCAAGAGTCTTGCAGATATCTTGTAGTTTTGACCTAACCAAGAAAATTTATAGAAAAAATCTAAAAAAAAATATGAAAATTGAAAATGTAAAAAATAGTTTGAAAATTTGTTTAAGTATATGAACTAGTAAAATAAATATATTGAGTAAATTTCAAGTATCTAAATTTATTCGTTTTTGAATTACAACAAAATAAGAAAATCGCTACATGAGAAATCTAGTGAATATACAATGTTGTAAAAATTTCAACTTTAAACACTCATAAAAAATGAATTTGACTTTCCAATTAAATTGTTTTGATAAAGGTAGACTTAAAGGAATCTTGTGTTAAATGTTCAAATCTTAAATATGAAAAGAAAACTTTTTATGAATTTCTTATTTTCGTAATTTTCGTGATTTATACGTATTTTGTCGAAATTTAAAATTCAGACGCCCATAAAAAATAATTGTGGATTTAAACTCATATTTTACTTAATTAACACGGACAACAACTTATTTGAAACCTCGTATTATATTTTCAAGTTTTTTGACTGAGTAAACATTTTTTATAGACATTTATCGATAAAAAACTAAAAATAATTGATTGCCTATAAATAGTTCAACATGAGTGAAAATATACTTTGAACATCTTATGTTTTATAGAAAATACATACACAAATATTCAGTGAAAATAATAAATATCATGTATCTATATGGTCATTTTTTTAAAGTTACACTAAAAACCAAAATGTATTTAGTTCTTTACCTACCTGATAATCTAAAAGATTTGAAAATAGAAGGTTTACAATACAAATTTACCGTAATTGAAAATATTGACTTTTTGTTTAAAATTATTTTATTATTGGAATAGTATTACACATTTAATGTGAATTTTTATTAATTGATATATTATGGACATTTCAAACAAATTTACACATTTCTAATTAAATAGGAACACGATCATTTTTATTATAGGGTTATTTTTTCCGTGGTTATTTATAAGGAAAATAATATTTATAAATTCAGTTTTTCAGTAGCGATTTATGGGAAGTAGAACTAACTGAAAATCCTCCCCAGCTTAGTTTTTTTTTCATTACTATTCAGCCAATTGAAACGTTTTATACAGAATATATTATCATTATGTAGCCCTGTTGTATTGTAAATCGTATGTAGACTGCAGTTGATATTTAAAAGTTAAAAGATTATAAGAGTTTACTGTTTAGAATGTCTGCCACAATTTTCGATTTTATGAGTAGTTACTAGTTAGTAGATATTTATAGTAAATAGTAATACATTGGTAAATGCATAAAATATAATATACAATATATTATAATATTATATTATGTAATTGTAATCAATAATAATGTAATATCGTATTTCCAATGTCTCGCAGGCGGAAACTCTATAAAAGACTGTTGCTCGTGCTCGTGCCCGTGCAACAAATTACTTTATAACACTTAACTAATCGTTTATTTTAAGTGCCTACTTATTAGGTACTTAATATGTTCCGTAGCATAGAACAGAAATATAATGACCAGACCGTTTGCAGTAGAGTTTTACGTAAACGTAAACGCAAGGGGTTTCCAAACTTTTTTTAAGTTTGCTACTTCAAAAAATAAAAATGTTTATCATATTGAACTCAGTATAACATGGTAGGTATTTTATTGCATTGGCTATTGATGTTATTTGCAGTACTTCCTATTGCGATTTGTGATTTAAGAGAAAGTAGCAGAAACAGAGGCCTATAACCCCATCGGCATTCGGCACAATCTAAATGCATTTTTAGAAGGAATTAGTTTGAAAATAAATTCGAGTTTACCCAAAATTAATTATAAAATTCCAATTATTACACATATTCATACTGTTCCTACCTACATCTACATGTTATAAGAAAATTAAAGATATCATCTGCACATAAATTCTGAGTGTGTGACTCAAATGTAAATGTGTTATAAACTTATAACTAATAAATTAAAAATGTAAGTGCATCATTTTTATAAATTATTATGATGTAATGATGATGTATTGATTATCATTATCTGTTATCTATAAGGTACAATTATTATTTTTCACGACTGATATTAGGACAAAATGACGGCACACCCGCTTTGTTGCGTAATAAGGTCACAACAACTATAATAGTCTATACCTTAGCAAATTTGAGTTCAGGAGGAACAATTTTGGGTTATTAGCTTAAATACATTTGATACAAGAGTGAAATCATACTATCAAACTTAATGATAACATTACAATATTGTTAATTGTATTATATTCAGACCAGTGACCACAGATATATAATTGTATTATCTGTGATTCAGACATAAGATTATAAGAATAATAATGCATAAAAATTGTTGTTAGGTATTGAAAATTGTATAATATCGTATAATTTAAAAGGGCTATGATAACGATTGCGATTTCTTTAGAAATATATCTGTATACGTACCCTATAGATTTTAAAATGGAAAATTAAATTCAAACAATTTAAATTAATAAAATATATAAATCAAGTTACAATATTTAATTTCTATTTTCTAATATTATAGGTTCAAGATAATGCAAAATCATCAACTATAAAATATTCTTAAAACATGTTGATTTTGAACATAATAATTAATAATAATAGGCAGGCGCTATTAAAAAATAAAAACAGTAGTGAGTTCAGTTTGGCTTACTCAAAAATTGTAAGATTTGACCAAAAATATGTTAATGTCGGCTTTTTTTCAAAATCTGAGATGTTTGAAATTTTACATCATGTTAGTCAACAAATTACCAGTTATAACTTCGGCCGTCCAGTTGTACTCTATACTGTAGACATTTCTGGTCAACATCTAATGCATGAGTCTTATTTTTTAGTTGCTCGTCCAGCACATTGATTTGTTCAATAAGAATATTATGCAAAGTTCTGTAAAAATAAATAAATAATCAAAACGTGACATTGAATATGCATTAGAATTTAGCATTATACAGATGTGTTTTACTTTGTTTGATTTAGCTTATCATTCAACATGTTGATGGTATTATCAAGTTCAAGATGTTCTTTATGCAATCCAATAGTAGATTTATCGAGGCACAGTTCAACACCAGCCCTATACAATCTTTCTTCGCACCGTGTCTCAACTAACATTTTAGGATTCAACTTTCTATACAAAGCGCTTTCTAATTTTTCAATTTCTTCCAAAAATTTAGCCTTGTCTGTTAACATCTACAAATAATGTTTACCCATATATCGCTATAATCATCTTATTATTAGGGAACGGATTCGAATGCAAATTGCATTTTATTCTGTATGTCCAAAAATATTGCTTTCCAAGCACAAAGTTCATTTCATACACCAAGGAATTAAAAACTGTAACTTTTATTTAAATTTTTATACTTTTTGCTTTTTAGAGCATTTGTTGACAGTGCATTTTTATGTTTTTAAGTAATTTTTATACATATTTGTTAATGGGAATTATAAAAGTTTCCAAAATATACATTAAATGTACAATGTACTTGGCCGATAATAGTTTGAAATTACATCTAGCGTCTATAAAAGCAAACTATTGTAATTTACCGAAATACATAACAACTTTAGAAACATCTGGATTATTGTTGGCTGATGCAATCGGTATTATTGAAAAAGTAAGAAATGAAATCGGAATAGATTAAAATAAAATAGGGAAAGCCATAAATCAACAATTTGAAAATTTAATTGAAGAAAATAGAGGATATAAAGCAATGAAAAATATTTCCAATATTTTGGAGGGAAAATTTCCCTGGGATATATAACAACTCGAGACGATATATCTGAAGAATAACTGTCAATGATATGGCATATCTGAAGTTTGCCCAAATGACTTCTTGTGACATCGAACGAAGTTTTTCAGTATACAAAACGACACTCGCGGATAACCGTAGAAGATTTTTGTTCGAAAATATTAAGCATCATGTTATTGTTCAGTGTAAAAAAGATAATAAACAGGTAAAATAAACTAAAATAAATTTCAACTATATATAATTATTAATTAATAACTCAAAACATGTTTTAGGTTAAAACAGAAGATGAGTGAGAACACAAGAGAAGTTTTTTTCTTGTATTTAAATACCTATTTTTTTATAAGATAAATTTCTTATAATGATGTGTTTTTTTATAAGTTTTAGTTGTAATAACAATATTAATATATTATACATACAGAAATATGTTTAAAATTATATTTTTATAAAGTTTCTTAGGGCATTTTTTGATATTAAAGATTTTTTTAAGGTATTAAGTCGTATTTTTTAGAACATTTTTACTATATTTTATGGCATTAAAGTCCGTTCCCTACTTATTATTTTGTATTAATTGTCTTACGTTCCATTTTTGCCATTCTAATTCGATCTTAATTCTTTCTGTATCATAAATACGCCTTCTGAGACTATAATTTACTTTGTCATTTTGAGTTAGCAGATCATTTTTAGTTTTATTTTGTGGCACGAACATAGTTTCACGTAATTTTGTTGAACTAATCAATTCATTTTCAATTGTTTGTTTAATATTATTGCACTGTTGGAGCCATTTTTCATATGTATTGAAACTACAGTTTTATAATTAGAAATAATAAGTATTTTATTAAATTAATTAGATAGGTGGGTTCAGGCGTGGACTGGTAAAAAAGGGCGCGGGATGCTACATAATTTAAAGGGCAAATAAAACAAATTTTAAATAATAGGTTATTTATAAAATATTTAAACATTTTCTTTTGTTTTAATAAAATATTGTAAATACGTTAAAAATGTAAATAGGTGCCAAATTACAACAGCAAGGCAAGGTTAAGCAACGGCAAACTTAAGGGTCAGTAAATTGTGATTAATTTCCCCCCCCCCCCAACTAAAGCTAAAAAGCTGCTCACACTAATTTACCTATCTTCTTATTGGCTACCTACTTTAAATGTATTCTTTTTTCTTTATGATTGTTATAGTTATTACTTATTAGTTATTACATAAAGAAATAGATCTACATCTACCTACGATTTTATCAGAGAATTTTAACCTTCTCCTTCAAAATTCAGATTAATTTTAGGTGGGCACATTTATACCGATAGGGGCAAATATATTTTAGGGCAAGGGATGCTGTAGCATCCCAGCATCCCAGCCAGTTCGCGCCTGGGTGGGTTATATTATGTACGCGTAGGATAAATATTAGAGGTAAATGGTAATAGCCAACGAGTAATGAATACTGGGAATTGAGGAAGTCACAAATTATTTCAACTAGTTTTCGTTTAAAAAAAATTCGATAAGAGTTAGTTACCTATGTCCTATGTTATCAGTTAAAAATGAATACCTTTTGGCTATTATACATACCTAATACCTAGGCATTAACGTATCTGGATGACAAATTAATTAGTTAATTATTTATTACTAAAATATTCATACAAAAACCAATACCTTAAGTAAATAATTAAATATTTAATTTAATCAGTGTAAAAACTTTTTGTAAAGTAAAAATAATTTGAACAATAATAAAAAAAAAAATTTTCATCACAGTCAAATGATAAGAACAACATTTGCAAATTTTTATATTTGTTTTCGTTAACTTGTAAAATTTAAAGATGAAATGATGAGATGACAAATTTTGATTAGCAGTTGTCATACAATAAGTGTACCTTTTAGCTATAGTTTGTTAAAATGTATAGAAAAACGACTTTTTTTGTTGATAAGTATTCACTAGCCTCTACCCAATCTTATAGAATTATTACTGATTCATTATTAACTATTTGTTGCTTTTAAAACAACCCATTTATAAATAATAGTAGGTAGGTAACTAAAAAGATATTTAGTTTCAAAACTTCAATATAATGAAATATTCAAACTAAATTCCCATGTATTTAACAACAATATTATTACATAGTTTTGAAACTTACTCTTTTGGAACTCTAAGTGGATGTGGTTTGAGGGAGATATTGTTTGAATCTTTTGTCATTTTTAACAACTCAGTATCTATGTTTATTGTATTATTCTTTTTATCCAAGTCTTCGGCAACATAAATTTCCAGCTCTTCCAACTTATTAATCTTTTCCCATGCATTTTGGCATACTTTGACTAACAAGTTTTTTAGTTTTTCTAAAGTGCGTTGTTCCTAAACAAACCCTTGATATAATACATAACACATAATACTTATTTTAATTAAACAATGTACATAGGTGTACACACGAGTGTGGCTTTTAAGGCAATAGCCCTACCTGAGGATGGGTGTTTTTTTGGTTAGGTCAGGTACTTAGGTAAAGAGAGTTGATAACTCACTTTTTTGAGACATTTTACATTAATTTGATCTTAAAATTTGTAGTAACCTAACTGGTGCTATACTTATGTTTTGTGTGTCTTTTTAATTTTTTTTTAAGGGGGTTTTGTAAGGGGGTGGGTGGTCAAAAAAAATAAAAGCCACACTTAAAACAGAAGGTTGCGCATGCCAATGGCAATATAACTTAACAATGCATACTTTTTTTAATTCAATAGATGCAATATCATGGCACAAATCTGCATCACCCCTTTCATCTCTTATACTTAAGCAATGGTTTGTTACAGTAAAGTTCAAATTCAGAAATTCTATGAATTTTTCAGTTTTCTCCTTTTCAATTTTTAAGTCTTTAATTTCTTTTTGTAAATTTTTATAGCATAATTCAATTAGATTTTTCCAGCGTATTATTTCAATGCGTCTAAAATTACAAAAGTTATTCTTCTGTTTCGCTATTTTAAATTAAAGTAAATATCATAGGGTACCTACCTGTCAAAGATCTTAGAATTTGTACGATGTGTAGCCCAATAAGTAGTGACATCTGTATCATTCCTTAACCTCTGAGATTCATTTTTCAGTACAAATGCATGTCGCCTGTGTTCATCGCAAGATTCTTTTAATTCGGTTATTTTGTAATACCAATCTGACTCTGCTACTTTGGGCACAGGTTTCTCAAATGTAACTATAGACATTGTAGTTTGTCTAAATATTTGCTAACAGAAAACTTATTTACCCAGAAATATAATAAAACAAAACCAAATATCTGTAGGCAGAAGGAAAGAGAAAATATCATTAATTGTAATATAAACTCAATAGAATTATCTTGATAGGTACTGCAAATTTAGGTAAATTATTGTTAGAAATCAAATTAATAGACAATAATTTATATTGTTAATAAAATTAATCATCAGTTAAAACTTTCAAGTATAATTTATGTTATTGAACACACAATGTAGTGTATATACCAATAATTGCCCAATAATGGTTACTATACCAACAGTCAACAGTTCATGAAACACAGGGGCAGCTTCAGAGACATGGTTAGGGGGAGGCGTCATAATTTTCAGAAAACTTTTGTCAGTATGATATGTTTTTTGTAATTTTGTTTTTAACAATATACAATTTTTAAGAAATTCGAGCTTGGGAGAGTACTACGACCCCCCTGAAGCTTCCCCTGATAAGACAAGAAAAAATACCATATTCCACAACAAATCTGAGTATCTAACAGCCATTAGGATCAGACTTCCAATCAAACATATATCAACATGTTTAAAAACAAAAATAAGGTGGCAAATGGGTACTGCTATTGATTATAATTATTAGTAGGTATTTATTATCAATGGTACTGCTCTCCTGTATAGTAGTTGCCTAGAAGTAGTAAATGTAGTAGTACATTTTCACAGTAATAAATGTGTTAAATTTGAATTAAACGGTATAAATCATTGTACATGAAAAATGATTTTGAGCAAAAATTCTCAGTCTATATTACTAAGTATATTTTAAAATATTAATAGTATTAAAGTAATTTATTTTACTATTAGACTTAAGTAGGTTGAATAATTTTTTTCCGAGAAAATTTAATTTTAAAACGTCATTGTTTGTATAAAACTAAAATAGTATATTTTTAAAAATGTCAACACTCATGTACCCACATATATTTTTACATTACAGCAAAATAATTATCATTTTTATTCTTTGTTTGAATATCTAATATAGTTCAAATTTGAACTATGAATATCCATAAAAATAAAAAAACTGTTTGTTTATATGTTAAAATTGTTTAGATCAGGTGACAGGTACAGTATTAACTACTCATGAGAAGCATTGATTTAAATTATTCACAATCTTTAGGTATACAATTTAAATATTCAACCACAAATTAATTTGTGATTTTTTGAGATTTTGATGAATTTTATGAAAAGTAGATTGACTTAAGATTAATTTAGTATTAAGTTTTCAACTCTTAGATAAAAAAAATTTTTTTATGATTTTCTTACTCAAAATAATTTACTAATTCTTGAAAAAACTTAAGAGGAATCTTGTATTCACATTTCAAGTTTATTGGCAGAACAAAATATTATTTGTGAACAATATATTGCAAAATTGAAAATGTCTAATGTTTATAAGCACAAAAAGTGTCAAAATATTTCATCGTGTACGGACAATTCAAAGTAAGCTTTTACACCAAAAAAACTAAATAGTTTTTGCTTAAAAATCCTCCCGGTTTTTCTCAACACTTGAAAACTACTAGAAATGTTCAATTTTTACCACTAGACTAATGCACCAGATAGATTCATTTTCCCATCAGAAGTCCAGACAAAATGCTAAAGTTAAACACCAATGCATTATTTTGACTAGTTACCGTGTCCACAATTTTGCGGATTAAGCAAGAAAAGAAGAATTTTTCAGAAAGTGTAGAAAATGAAAAAAAAACACATTTTTGTAAAATAAATACATTCATTGCTCTACTCAGAATCTAAAAGGTAAATTATTTATGTAAACATTCAATCTTGTTATTAACTCACTAATTCTCAGTAAGGAATTACTTACTGAAAATACACTTACTAAAATCGAAATAACTAGTTAGTGTGATATACCAATGAAGATTATAGATTTATACATAATTGATAACACTAAATACCAATTTATTTAACCCAATCATTTAACAGGACACAGGTTGACCTAAACTTTCATTTCTGCTTTCTTAAATGAAAAAATTTAAAATATGATACATAAAAGTAGTTATTTAATATAACAATAATATATTGTAAGTAAATTATGCTAGGCTTTGCACCCAAATGATTTATTCGGGTTATGGTTTCGGGTGCTTCAAATAAAAATAAAGGTTGTGGTTTCAGGTTATCTTAATTTTAAAGAATATGGGTTTTGTTTAGCCAGTTTATTTATTCAGGTTATGGGTTATTTAAAATCGAGTAATATATCAATTTTGTTGTGCGTAAAGTGTTATTAAGCTAAGTATAAAGTTATACAATCAATTTTTCAGTACTAATGTCTAATACAGTAGTGACACACGAAATATTATAATTTAAATTTAAATTTAATATAATTTAATATTTTATAATATTAAATATTAAATGTTTTACCAGCAAAGTATTAAATAGTTATAAAATAAAATGAAATAAGTTATTGAATCAAATATTAAAATTGTATTTTGAATAAATTATAAATACATTTATAAGTTATTGATTATTCCATATAATCAAAATATAATTAGTTATAACTACTAATAAGTTATAAGGGATATACGAAGATCGGTTGTAATAAACTTTTAGTTTGAAGAAAATATAAATTATAAAATTTTAAAATACTTTTAATTACTTTTATTTTACTGTAAAACTTAAAAACAAGTACAATCAACAACTTATGATAGTGACATCTTTATTTATTTAGAACAAATACTATTATTTCTTATAATTAGTATATTTTCTAAAATGTGTGGAGTTAGGGACATACGTAGGTTAGGTTAAGTTAAAAACTGAATTCTCCATGAAATATACATACAAATTCATATGTCACTTGAAAAATGTAATAATTTTTCTATATGGGTTATAGGTTAAAACCCGAATTTAATTTTGTATTTAGGTGTTTCGGGTTATACGTTATTTTAAGGGTTTTGGCTATATGGGCTAAACGGGTGCAAAGCCTTGAAATTATGACAGTAATTTTCCATTATTTAAAGTCAACGACAATAATCTAAAGAAATACTCTAAAATTAGTTTAAAAACAATTGGTTGGTTGTAATTTATTTGAATGTAATTTATAATATGTAACCTAACTCATAAAAGTAAATGATACATAGGTTAATAGTATGTATACATTTAATTCATCTCATAAATAATACATACATAATTATTTACATTTAAATTACATTTTATTTCATAATAAAATATATTGTTTACTACAAAATTCTGTTTAAGTTAATGAAAAACAGTCTTAATTGTATTATATAAAAAAAGTCTATTATACCAAGAGAAAAAAATACGCATACAATTTCATTAAAAACTTAATTAATACATAATTTATTCAAACAAAATTGACCTAAATTTCATCTTAAATAGAATTTAAATAATATGTTAGAAAGTTCTATATAAAAATACAAAATTTATATCAGTCTTAATTATGTTTGTCACAATGTTTGAGAATCAGTTTTAATTTTTAAATATATAAACTTAAATTACAGATTTAGTCTTTTATGAACACTCAATTTATACACAAAATAGTAAATAATATAAAAGCACAGTTCAAATTGTAGTTATGATAATACAAATAACCTGTGTAGATTAAAAATTTTACAATTTAATTAGAGTCATATTATATTATTTTATTAGTTAGTGTAGTATACTATATAGAGTATAATTAGTATTATAAAATTAAACACAAATTTAAAGAAATTTAGTTTTCAAATTTATAAAATATAACCTTCAGCCAATGAGATACAGTGTGGACTAGAAAAATGTATTTTCTATTGACCAAAAGTTAAATTTATATTACAACAAAAATAGTTGTGTAACTTAAAAGGTAAAATACTTATTTTTGAACTATTTATACTTATTTGGATAAAATATGCATTTATAATAAATTGATTTTTATACCCGCTAGACAAGTATATGTATATTATTTTAAATAAAATAAACTATACAATATACTTATTATTACAACACATTTTTTAATAATAAGTTATAAATTATAATTTATAACTTAAAAATAAATCCCCTTTGTGTGGATAGTTGGCCATATTATTATATTAACATGTTAAAAGCAATAATCATTTAAAGCAACTCAATAGGTTCATCATCCTTACGATTAGTTAAAAGAATTTCAGGCACATCATCATGACGAGTTTCTGGGCTGTATTGGTTTTTCTTAGAAATGTCTTTAATGTATGGGTATAGTGAATGCAAAAAGAATAATAAGTGTAACAGATTTTTCATAATGAATACTGAGGCATTTTGATTGAATACAATCCACATATACATCCGTATACCCAAAAAAGGCATTTGAACTAACATTAAATGCATAAAATTATAACATACTGGTTGCGGAAGTCCCATTGGCTTGGTATCAATGTCAGGTTGAGATACATTATACAGCACCCATAATGGTAACATAAAGTTTAAAAAGGCTGTAATGTAGATCAAATACTCTAAGTACCCAATTTTAACGTCTGATGCTATGATTATAGATAATATTTCAACAGAATCAAAAATCTCGATAATACATGCATTTGTTGGCCATTTTTCACGATCTACTTGCCGTCCAAAACATTCAGCACTTATCAACAGATAAAATACAATGCCAGAAACGCCAATGAGTAACTGAAAAAAACAAAAAACAAATGTAAATTTTTTTAAAATTATTATAAGTAAAGGTATGTCAATGTATTATATATTATAATGACGTAATAGGCTATAGTCAATAGGTACCTTGAGCATTTGTGGTCCCATGAAATCATCATTGGAAACCAACGAGACAACATTGTTAGAGAAAATCATCATGATCTTGCTGAACAACACGGTCACATATGTTGCCCAGGTGATGCAGTTTAGGTACACGGGATACTTGGCTTTGCATTCAACTAGATCTCCTGTCTTCTTACTACGTTCATATTTGTATTCTCGGTAACAGTTGAGGAAAGTATGGTAGAACAGCAATGTCAACACTATGTTGAGCACCAGGAACAGTGTGTTTGGATATCTGGAGTACCATGTGTCCTGGAACACAACCATGACATAATAGTCCAGACTGAAGAATTGCAATATCTGGAGGGTAAACAACGCCCCAGCATCCAAAATGAATATCGTTCGAGTTTTATTCATTGTCAAAATGGCCAAAGGAATCCAAATGTATTGATCAGATGAGCAAAAGTATAGGAATCGTTTATTCAGTTGTGATTTCCTAAAAATGTCTTATGGTTCTGAGGCTCAATTATCAATTAACACAAGCCAGTGGCCACTAGGTAACTATTACAATTAAATTAATTTAATCGTGTCAATAACAATGCGAGTTTTGGTTTGCATTAATTGTAATAATATTTTGAACACGAAAAATCCCTATGACATGATAAAAACATAATATTATATTATATTACTACACAATAGACAATGGACAATAGACATCAACGGGGGTAAAAAATAATGCTGACTGCAACCGACTACTGAGTCACTACTACGCACTACAGAAGTATTACACTATTACAGCGTCAACTGAGAAGTGACGATTGTAGATCGAAATATCATAACTATAAACTAATATTGTTTTTGTTAAATATTGTGCATTTGTGTCTATAATAATAAGTAATAACTTATAGCATTACAATTATTTACACTACTCATCACTATTTTGTAATTTTGTATTATTACAAACAGAATCAGTTGTTATCTGTTATCACTTATCCCATTGTTTATAGTACACACAGAATAACAGACTGTGGTACACAGCACACACAACATATATTTTTATTTCTTAAGACATGTATTAGTATTTCTTAAAAAGACAACATCCACCCCCTCCACTGTCTAACAAAATTTTTATACGAATAGTGCCGCTTTTTTCTCATGTCCTTGACCACTATTTTTTTTCTATTAAATATTTAGCTCAAACCATTTCAATTTGGATCTAGGTCACGACTATTTTTGTTCTTATTGAAACAGAAAAATTTCGTACCTATGCAACACAATTGAACAATATTTCACAGTTTTATTTAACTATTATACATTTATAAACAATTAACTAAAAAAGTAATTTAAGGCGATTCCCGAATTTCTACAGTATATTTTTAAACTCTTTTTCAGATTGAGAGTAAAATGATTTAAGAAAACATTGTATAATAGGAACTCATGAATTACCTATATTATTGAGCATACTGTTTACTGTATAGCCATTAACCTTTATAATTATAATATACTTATAGTATAGTAATATAGTATAATTACTTAAGTAGGTATATTGGCTGTATAATGTTAATATTAATTTGTACTTCAGACAATATTCCTTTGATGTAGACACTAGACAATAGTGCACTCATTATGTAATAATGTTGTATATCAATTTATACATCAATAAGCTGTAGCCTGTAATACATTTTAGTATTATACATTTAATTCAATAAAAATATTATCAACATTGTTGAATATTGGTGCTTATTTAAATTTTAAATAACAGAATTGTGGAAATAAATATGTTTTAACATTTCATAAGAAATTATTAGATAGGTACCTAATTTAAAATTTATCATGACATTATGAAATGTATTTTAGCATCTCCCATGATCCATTTTGACTAATTTTCAACCGCATTATTAAATTAATACATTTTTCGTGTTATAATACATATTTGATATATATTTTGCATGATTCACATTCATTCGGTAATTTTAAATTATATAATGTATTTGATTATTTGCGGGCTTTGCAATCTCACAAATTAAAGAAGTAGATAATTCCAGACAGAATAGAGTAATAGGATATCAAATCATAGAAAAGGTATTTACATTCGATAAATATGTGTACAGGATATTCCGATATTATGAATTCTGGTACTCTAGCAGCCACAAAGGATAGGTACTTCAGTACTTGATATTATAATACATTTATACATTTGAAAAAATTGATGAAATATCAGACTAGATCAATTAATTAGAGCTTAATTTATTTGAGTGATCTTTAAAATAGACATAATGTTTGGAAAATTGTCTGTAGTAATACATTTTTCATAACAATTCTAACTATTGAATAATAACAACAACAAAAATACTACATTAAGATAATAATTTACAAAATAATGAAATTTTCTATCTTTGAAGTTGCAGTGACACTTTCAAAGTGCACATTCTCTAACCAAAAAAATGATTACCATAGTTAATTAAAAATAATAAATATACATACATTACTGTCACAGTGCCACTATGAAACCAAGGCATTTTAAGGTACACTAAGTATCTAGAATATAAAGGTATGGTTTCCCTGCAACATCTAGATGCAGCGGATAATAGGACGCACTGGCTGTAGTTATTCGTCCTTCTCACAGGCTGGTTGTAGAAGCTAGACAATGCAGGAGAACTGTTCATTGAGACATTCTGTGATCAGTAAATTATACATACAACACTGGTTTTCAATTTAAGAATATATAATTGAGTATACCTACATAATATTATACAAAATAAATGTAATGCTTTTGATACCTCATAGTATAAAAGTAAAATATTGCTAACAATTTATACATTTTATCATTGTTTTGACTTTTATTCATTTTTAAAACTAAATTTATTATAATTAAAATAAACATAATATAATTCAATATTATAAAAAATATTTTACTTTAAAAAGATACCAAAATTCATAACTCAGCAATTTTAATATAAGAATGTTTTAATTAAACCATAAAATACAAAAATAAATCAATTTAAAGTTTAAACATGGTGAACAATCTATGATGGTTTTAGACAAAG
Source organism: Myzus persicae (assembly GCF_001856785.1). Lineage (NCBI taxonomy): Eukaryota > Metazoa > Arthropoda > Insecta > Hemiptera > Aphididae > Myzus > Myzus persicae. Next base: position 11,956 of record NW_019104084.1, on the reverse strand, counting down.
TACTGTACATTATAAAATGTATATATCGGGAAATTAAAAATAAAATAAGGTTATTCATCAACATGGGTTTTAATGTGTGCATAATATGATCTAAGGTAATCATACTGTCTATTACATATTTTACATATTAAGTTTTTTAAATTTTTTTTATCATATGATTTTTTTTGTTCGATTCTTTTATGAATATTGATATGTTTTGTAAAATTTTTATACATTTTGAATTTAAGTCCACAAACCTTACATAAAAAATTTTTATTTAACTTAAACAAATGTTCAGAACGATGTAATTTCCATTCAGCAATAGAAGTAAATTTTTTTCTGCATTTTCTACAGTTTAATATAGGGTTATAGATATAATTTAAGCCAAGATCATTAAAATGATTTTTAACTGAATTAGTAATATTTGGAGTTTCATCCACAGTTAACGTTCCTAAATTATCTTCAAAACTATCCTGACTTGTGGATTCTTCATTAAAATGATTTACATTTGTACGATTAATGGTATTACAACCATCATTAATTTTTATATTTGTAGCGGAGGAAACCGTATTACTATTATTTATCCATATTCCTAAACATTTTTCAATTTTATCAGAATCTGTGTTATTCATTTCAATCTCAGTTTCATTTCCATTCATTTTGAGAGTACTTTGAATATTTTCTTTGCCTTCATCTGGTATTGATCCCTTCATATCAGTCTTCTTCAGTTTACTTTGTTGAATTTCGTCACGCTTTTCATTAATTTTTTTCAGCATTAATTTTAATTCATCATCATATGGATATTCTTTCTTACCCTGAAACTGTTTAGAAAGAAACTTAATATCATATTCTAGTTCTTCGATTTTAAGAAAAATTTCTTTTTCTTCAGCTGATAAATCACCTTTGTTTTCTTCATTATACTGGGTTTGGTTTTCAGTCTGATATTGATAATTATTAATATCTACACCATTCGGATTTAACTCTTTTTTAAAAAGTTTCCAAAACTTAGTTGATAAAAATTTCATTTTGGAAGACAGTGATTGTAATTTGCCATCCTCATTTAAATTGTTATTGAATGCATCATCAAGACTACAGTTATTAATCTTTCTTGGTTCTTCAGACTCATCGATTTCCGGGTTACTACTTGAGCTGTTATCATTTTGACTTGAGCTATCAACTGTCGCAGCATTTAACTTCTTTGGTCTGCCACGTTTTCTTAGATTAACTTCAACATTATTACTAATAATGTTCTTTTTAGGTCTTCCTCTAGGTTTTTTCACAGAGGGCTCATCATTATTTTTATCTGAATTATTCATTGGTTTTTCTTTAACTTTATTTCGCTGGTGTATTATATTATCAGAATAGACTTTATTACGAGTCTGTAAAGTGTTCAACATTTCAGGATTTAACAAATTCTTTTTTATATCATGACCGTGAAAGTCTTCTTCAGACTTTTTTTTATTTTTTTTTCGAACTTGTCTATAATTTCTGTTCTTGTATTTAAGATAGATAAGATTTGGCCCATTATAAGTTCTAACACAAATACCAGTACCAACATGTGCTTTATAAGACAATTTTGAAGCAAACTTTTGACAGCATTTTTGACATACAACATGTTTACCAATAAAATCAAAGTCTTTAAATGGATACAACTTTAAAGTGCCTTTTTTTATACAAAAATTTTCATATCCAGTTTTTATACTGTTATTTTTGTATACGAGATCTGCATTATGGCGTGGTAAAACTAATAAATGATTTTTGAAAATCTGAAAAAAAATATTTATAGGAATATAAACAGATTAATGAAATAAAAATGATGCTTAATACCTATCTATTGTGTAAGCTTACATAACTTTATGATTTTATTAATAATAATATATTATGTATATAATAAATAATAATTAAATAATAGTTATAATATTATATATATTGTATTTATTCATTGTATTTTTTTAATATTATTTTTTTTTACTTATTTATATTGGTTATTACTAGGACATGACTTTAAGGAATGAAAGTCAAAATATGTAAATAAATATGTTCTAAAAACATGAAATGTATTACAAAATGTTTTTATTCAACATTCATTTTTAAAATGTTAATCTTATAAAAATGAAAAGTACTAAGTAAAAAAACTTGCGAAGAACATCTATAGTCACTCGAGTAGTAGAGTAATAAATTTTATAACAATTATGGTGATATAAACAACTAAACAAATGTTTATATTATTTTTTATGAGATTCTCCATCACAATTTATGAGAGATTAAAATATTTCCCCCAGAATAATGATTATTGACAATATACCTGTAAATAGATAATTATAAAAATAAGAAATGTGTACTCATTTTTTTTTTTAAATTGTATTTACTTAAAAATATATAAAAATGAATATGTTTTATTTTATTTTTTTATTTAAGGTCACCACGCACTGCAGCAGTGGCAGTAAATAGTGTCTCGACTCACTTTTACCGCTAACGCTGCAGTGTGTGAGCCAATTTAAGGTGTTATAAATGTAAAATCTAACCGGCATTCAATAAAATTATGTATTTATATAAAAGTTGAATTCCTAGTGAACAATAATGAACTGTTTTAAATGATTAAACTTGGTCGTAAAAATGGCCAAAATAAAATTATAAATTATTATTATAATTACTATAAATTATAAATTGTAGCTTTTATAAGATAAAAGATTTTTTTTATTGAATTAAAGCCTGGTAACTATGGCCAGACCATTAGCTAGAATATAGAAGGTTATAATTTGATATTATAATTAAGAAGATTCGATACCGTCATTTTCTGTTTTTGTCTAACACACGCGTGACATAGTAATTTAGACGTGTTTTTTGTCAAACATACTAATTGATCTAATGAAGCGATAATAAATCTGAAAACAGATTTGAATTTGTCGTTAAGTCTACTTAAAATCGACTTTCCCACATGTTTGATATTATCCTCCAAATTCCTAAAAATGTCATATTTAAAAAGAGCATTTAAAAACTTTTGAATTTCAATTTTCGGAGAAGTTAAAATCAAAAAATCATAAATGTGGGAAAGTCGATTTCAAGTAGACTTGACGACAAATTCAAATCTGTTTTTAGAATTTTTATCGCTTCATTAGATCAATTGGTATATTTGGCAAAAAACACGTCTAAATTACTATGTCAGGCGTGTGTTAGACAAAAACAGAAAATGGCGGTATCGAATCCCCTTAAGTATAGGTTTTCTTAATAAAAAAGGTTATATAAACAATATTTTAAAATTATATGAATGTAGATTAAATAATATATTTTGGTTATTTAATTATCACTGAATAATTAAATATTTATGAATTAGGTATGCACAATTTACTGAAATTTCATTAATTAAAATACTATGATGTACCTATATAAATATTATAAAAGTAAGTGGATCCACCAATAAGTTTACTCAGTATAATTCATTGATCTTTAGTGACTAACTTGAAATTTATTCTACATTATAATAACACTTAAAATACTATGAATTATCTATATTAAAGAAAGATAAAATAAATAAATTAAAATTACCGTGGATGAATCATTCTCTGGAGTAACAGCCTCAAGATTTAATAGTTTAAAAAATGGAATTTTTTTCACATCTGTTTCAGTCATTTTAAAACTAAAACAAAATTAAATATTTAATTAATTACAATAGCTCATGGGATTAAAGATGACACTTAAAAATAATAGTCTTATAAGCAAATAAATCAACTGCCAATTATAAGTTGATCACAAATAAATGTTGTGGTTTTTTTTTTATAATCAAATGATTTAATTTTGTACCTAGTTATATCATTTAAAACCAAATTTAAATACCTATTTAATCAAAATGTGTAAAAAACTATAGTGTATTATTTTAAAAGTAAAATAATATTTTTCATCAATTAATCGAGTAGGTGTAATTAATAATATTTATATTGCCTATGAATATTTAGTTATTGGTTATTGTCTCATTGGTTACAATATTTGAAACTTATCTGGCTACAATAAAATAAAATACAATTAGTTGGGAGCAAAACAATTAAATTATAAATTATAGATTATAAATTACTAACAAATAAAATAATTTAGCAAAAACTCTCTAACTGTATTGGAAAAATTTTTTTTGATACTTTGGTATGTTATAATAAGATTAATAATTGCAATGAAACTAGTAATAAGTATGTTACTCACAGTGTATTGATCATTCAATTAAAATTATATTCGGTAACTATTTTTGGTTAATTAAGATGGCATTTTTTTTTTTTTGTTTAAAAAAAAAACAATGTATTAAAATTGGCAAACACATTCAAAAACCAAAATAAAAATGAAAGTGGGAAAAAGGCAGAGGCGAACGGTCGCTCTAGTGTTCAGAGTCACTTGCAGTTTACAACTGGTACAACTTTATAGCACTAAACAGTAAACAATCGAATTACGTAAAATATCGATAATGAACAATCATTAAATTGTATACTATAAAGTACATATTATTACTATGATAAATTATTCATTGAATTAGATAATTATTTTTTACTTTTAATTTACATCAGACTTCAGTGAAACTATAAAACATTTAAGTTAGTAAACGTTCATACGAAAAATAAAATTAAAAAATATAAATGTTATGATTGATATTTATTTGTTAAATTTGTATTCTGAAAGTACTAAACTGACATTTGTAAAAAATAAAAATTACAATCGATCTTACAAAATGTAACAATATCGATAATCGAATATACAACCCCCTGAAAACAGTAGCAAGCAGTGTTACCGTTGTAAGATTCAATAAATTTCTTAGAGATGACTCGGAAATTATTCATTTCTGTGGAATAATTATCTTGCTTAAAAAATAATAGGTAGTTACCTACATAATAAACGTAGGTACATAAAATATTATCAGAACAAAATAGTCTTTGTTCACGATTGGCCCCAAAAATCGAGATGTAATGTACTTAGTTTTAACCATAAATGGCGACTGAAAGCATGGTACCATATCATCCAAATTATATAAGAAAAATTGAGTTCGTGTTTGTTTTGTTTCAATAATTTCTTTTTTCCTTTATTCGTGTCATTTTTATTAATCAATTATTTTGAAAATAATTAGGCTCGTCGAATAAACTAACCATTAATAATATGTACTGGATTTTATTTTAATAATTTTTTTATTTGAAGTTTATCATAATATAATATGATAAAATACATGAATCGTTGTTCGCCTAAGTAATTTTGTATTAGCCTTAAGCATTTTAGGTAGGTAGCCATTCGAGTCATGATTAATAACCTATACTAAATTTATGTCATTTTGGATTCAAGTTCATTGTCTTAAATTAAATTAAATTCTTAAATTATGTAGGTATAACGAGTTCTTCAATATTTACATAGATAATATAAGCTATATTATATTAATTATTAAATGGGTAGTATTCCTTTTCGTGACCTAAAAACAAACATATGATATTGGCACGTAATGTGAAAAATAAAAAAAATATTGTTATATTTGTATAGGTATCTTCAAACTATATAACTTATATAACTGTATAATACGATTTTACATGTATAAACGTAGATAGGTGCTAACCTAACCTATATTATATTTATTATTTTTATTTTATTTTTCTTTAGTATTTTCAATATAAATAAAGATGGATAAAAGCTAAATTAACTAACATTCCACTTAGGTATCAAGCGCTATTTGAGTTGTTACTTATTTATTAATTAAATTTTTGTTTAAATAAAATACTGGATATAAAATAGTAAAATTTAGGTGAGTCGTAATAGTGCCTAACAAATGATAGCTGAATAATAGTTAATAATACAAATACTATAACAATATAGGTATTTTATTTAAGTATCTGCAATTTAGTACATTATTTACAAATTTAAAACTCTATAAAGTATTTTCATAATCTTTATTACTTTTTCTCGAATTTAAATTATGGGTACCTTTTTTCCCTTGTTATCGAGAACCGAGGGAGGAACTGCTGGTGGCATTGCTTCTCCCCCGGTCACCATCGTTAATTGTGTACACACTACACATACAAGAATTATGGGTATCTATATAATATGTTTTCGTTTACTATAAATTAATATAGGTAATAATTACATGTACCTATAGGTAGGCATAATGATACAAAATTGTGCATATTTATACATTGTATAATGTATAGACGTCAGATGGATACATTGTTGTTTGTGTATTTTTTAAAAAGCATTTTTTGTACGATAACTAAAATACATTATAATAATTTATATAAGAGCACATATTGTTAAGATTGTTTATGGGTAAAAAAATATTATATTCTTACAGTGTTATCATTATTATTGAATATCTTATAATAACTAATATAATTTGATAATATTTAATGATACTTTATCAATAAAAATAGGTACCTACTTAATAACTAAATCGTACTTATTTTTTGCATAATTTTTAGTAATTTTTCAACATTATCTTCACAAGCATCAATCATTAAGTCATTGACTTGGAGTATGGTTAAATACCACGAATAGTGACGTCACGTATTTTTTGAATCTCAAGCTAAAAAATATATTATCTATCGAATATTTTATTTTTTAATTAAGATATTTTTAATGAAAAATCGTACTTATTTGAGTAGATATTATGTAAAATGTTAAATTATAATAAGACTATTAACCATGGAGGAATATATCGTTATCTTCCTCGTGATAGTTTTTATATTTTATTTTTTCCACAGATAAATACTAACACATTTATATTAGTTTATACCTGTGATTTTTTCAAACTGTTTAATAACTCATAGTCATAACTCATAATATAGGTATATAATGATATATTGATGTATATTAGTGCCCTAGTCATTCTACAACATTTCAAAATTAATTTCGTACTTAAAATTATTTTTTAATTTTGTTTAATTAAAATAAATTATGTATAATATGTGAAAATAATAAATTACCTCAAAACTCTTCAATTCGGTACGATAATTTTAGATATTATATAATAAAAAAATAATTTTAATATGAACACAATTAAAAAAAAGGTATTTAACAAGGCCAATGGTAAGCGGCAACAAAGTTGTATGGTATGCAGACATGCAGTATAAAACAATAAATGAAATGGCATGTAAAAGTATTACAAAATCACGAGTCAGTGTGGCCATCTGTATAAAAAGAAACATGTTTAATACAATTTTGTTACCTATCTATGGTTACAATTTACAATAATTTCATGTTTTTATTTTATTTCTTTTGTTTCTAAACATTTTAGCCACATAAAAATGGTATTATTTATACGCAAATTCATACACAATACAATTCAGAATTGTTGAAGCGTTCTTACTGTAATTAAAAAAAATTATACCAACCTACTGTCTTTTTTTCATGTTGTAATAATTTATTTATTTACCTTAAATTTTAATAATTTTTAATTGTACTTGCAGAGTGTAGACTTGTTAACTCGGGCTACCTTATGATACAAATTATATAATATTTTATATCCCACCTTTTTTCACTAGAAATCTCATATTTTTCCGGGTATACATAGGAACCTACACAATACCTTAATATATATTACTGATTTATACAAATAAATAAATGGATATATGAATGGGTAAATTATTATTTAGAAACCTATGTCCTATAAATAATGTGTTTATTATTAAAATTATCAAATAATATTTGGAATTTGTAATGTATAATATTATGACGTGTAAAATAAATAACTTATATTTTTATAATATTAGTAAGTATGGGTACTTAAGATGAGTGTTAAAATTTAAGTTATCATCTCTTATTTCTCCTTCCGAAATAATAACTGTTATTCCTGGCTATAGATATCTCCAATTTATAAGAATACACGTATCTTGTAAATAAAATGTAAGTGGGTCACAACTAAGTAGATATGTGTAGAAGGTGGTAAGTATATCAAAGCTTATTGATCAGTTAAGAAATACAATTATATAACAAGTAATAATAACTAACAAAGGTTCCTACACGAGATAATATATAGAAATACTAGTAGATACTTGCTTTGGCATAATACCAACTATAGTAACTACTATGTATATATTTATGTATTAATTAATTATTCAATCAAACTCGCGTATACGTATATAATATATAATTTTAGTATTATATACATGTATTTTACTAATTTATATACCTAACTAAAATCAATGTAGACGCATTTATCAAAGTTATATTTTTATATCATTATCATATACAAATCACATTGTTTATTTATAATTTCAATTATTAATTTTAATTAATTAATTAAATAATTTAGTATACCTACCTCTATCTAATAACTATTACGTTTTATAATATACGGAGTGATTCATTTAACGTAATACGCTTATTATTTCAGAAAATTCTGACATTTTTGAAAATATTTCCAGCACTCAATTTTACGTCGAAGCAGCAATTTTGGTAAAAAAATTTTCCGACAATTTTTTCAAGTTTTTACTGTATTGAATGACAAAATAAATCTTTAACTTTATAGTCCGAAGCAAAATATCATTAGGAGCATTTCGATGTATCAAAATCAAATTTCAGTCAAGTAGTGTATTAATTATTTTAAGTATTTAGAGTTTAAAAGAGCGGAGTATCTACCTTATAGTGAACTAATATTTTGCGGAGTACAGTGACGAAATTAATCTAAAATAATAACCCATAAGCAACTTAACTTGACCCATCGTCAATTTATAATAAACACAAGTACTATTCATATTATTAATTATTATTTAGTAATTTTCACTTTCATATTGACACCGACCCACCCATCTACCCACCCAAAGATATTAAAACTTCGAGAACCAATCGCTTTTCAAAGACCACGTCCGTTTCGCCATTGGTGGGGTAAGTACCCCTGTACCACTCTGCGGATCAATACTTTAAATACATTTAAGATATAACTCATAAATTAAAATATAATATAAGAATGGATAGGCAACTAGCTACTTTTAAAACGCGAGAATGAATATTTTGATATTTTGAGGTTTCAGGGGTTCTTATAAATTATATAACAAAAAAAATAATGATGAACCACTTGTTGGAGTGAGATACCACAATATGTGTATGAAAGCAGTCTGTCTCTCATCCTAATTCCTGGTTGGGTTAGTTTTTGAAATATTAAATAATGAGTCTTACTATTTATTATAAATACTAGAATAAATAATCAATGGTCTTATGTAAAATGGATCACTCGGTATAAACAACTAGACACTTAATATTATAATACTATATATTGATAATGTTTATTGTTTAATACGCCTATTATTATGGCTTATATAATAGTTGGATATTTTAATTGGGATGTATTTTAAAATTTAAAATAAAATAAAATTGATTTTTTTAATTTCTGTCCAAATTCTGTCGATTTTTTCAATAGTTTTGTAAGAAAAAAAAGTTATTAAATTTAATTCTGTTATTAATTTTACTACTGTATTGAGTTTTCGTATTTTTGAGTATTTTCTCCAATTGTTATTTTTATTATATTTCTGTGTTTTTTGTATTATTAGAATATTAAGTATTTTAGCTATTCATTAGGTAATTTATTTTTTCAAATGTTATTTATCAAATGTTATACCATACCTATATGTATTATGTACTAAATTTCAATCTTTTTTGTAATTGGGTTATTACCCGTAAATAAATAAATAAATAAAAATAAATAAAATAAATAAAATAAAATGCATTTATAAATTAAAAATGTTGATAATAAAGTTTAGACCAGCGGTTCTTAAACTTATGCTGAACACGGACCCCTGATACAAGAATTTTAGAAATCGCAGACCCCTACCAATTATCTTTCGAATACCTACCCTTTTTTTTACAAAATATCTCACGTTATAATAATCAATATTTTAATACTTTAGACCTTACAACTGAAATAGGTACTTTTACTCTGTTCACACGTGTTCACTCAAACAGTCACACGTCGATTCTGCATCTGCTCATCCCCACGCAACAAATAACAATGCCATTGAGACCGGTTATACTATGGTAGGGTGTCACGTGGGGATGCGCAGAAGAATCGATTTTTGAGGGGACTGAGGCGCCGATTGCTGGTATGTTTCTCTCGCTGAACCTCGTGGTTCGTACCAGCTGTGGGTGAGTTGCGGCTCGACGTGTTGTATACATCGTGTACGACATCGAAGACCGGTGAATTCCGGCCCGCGATAACCTTTTTTAGCTGTAGGTGAATGGCGGCCCGAATCACCAGACTTCCATGTTCGTCTTAGTATTTGGGCACAGTTTACTGTTAGCTACAAGTTGTAACAGTTGTGAACATTTTCACTCAAAACTAAATAATAATGTTTAGTTTTACATTGGTCATCCTATCATCTGTGGCCTGTGCCTTTGTTGATGTGTTACTAGGAGTTCAATCTACGACTTATACATAAAACGCAGAAGTAAAGGCAATTAAAAACGATGGAAATGTGTAAAAAGAAAGAGTTTATTAGACAGAAAATGACAAAGCTTTAACAAAAAGAAATAAGGCGGTTTAATTTCGTTAACTAACAAGTTCTGTTTTTTCAAATCAATAACCACTCAGGTTTGATATATATCCTATCCACGACCACCATCCATAATAAAAACCAATCATCAAACGAACTGACACCAAATGGTATAAAAAATTACAATAACCTGCATCATAGTCCTTGTAAGTTTTTGTTTATCGTTATTAGATTAACAGATTTTTATAATATTACTAATATAAATTAAAAAGATTTGAATTTTTTGAAACATATTATAAGTACATTTAAACCTATCTACTATATAATCATATGAATAAAAAAATTAATTATTATCACTTATGTATAATATTTGTTATTATCATGGGTAATTTGCAAGGGGGGAGGGCAACAAAATTAATTTAGATTCCAAAACCTATTTTCCTCTAGGTACAAACATAAAATGATTGGTTCATGTGATAAGCATTATCTATGGTATCGCACTCTTTATTTTCAAGGGGGGGGGGCATGCCAATGGGCAAACAATCCACATTATATATTATGGACGGATATAACAAACTAATAACGGAACAATTTTGATAAGAACAACTTATTGTTTTATGATATTTTTTTTACTAAAAGCGTTCAAAAATATCTTATGTTTATGTAACTAATAAAAAGTGCAGTAAGTGGATAAAAGTTGCAGGAAAGACGTAAGACATGTAACGAGCCAACGAAATTTAAAAATAGCGTAGCGTGAATCAATTAATTTTATGAATACATAATATACCTAAAGGTTACTATTATTTTAAAATTAAATTAAAATATAAATTGAATGTGTTGGTACCTATATGATTAAGAATTGTCAAAAATTGTTTTATTTTTGGATTTAGTGTACATATTATGTATTTATAATTTAATCCGGACTATGATTAAACATGCAATTTGTACGACCTAAAAAAATGGCTCTTGAACAGTTCATATAACTTATTTGGTTCTTTATGCATTTCATCTCTGATTGAGTTAATGTACATTACGATTGTATTATTTAATTATAAAATGTAAATAGGTAATTATTACTTACTAATTAGTAATTATATAGGTATATAATTATATTGTAATGCCACCTATCGTTTAAAAATATTTTTGGCGGGAAAATTTTATGAAACGCTGAATTTATTGACCCTGTTTATCATTATCTCTTATTTTTTATTGATTAGTGATATCTGTTAAGTTACGATAATCAAAACCCATTAGACCTTATGCTAGTAGAAGGTCTATGTCAAAACACTCAAAACCACGATTAAAGAATATATACAGGACACAGAATATATGAAATCAGAATGGACACTTCGGCCGCCCAAAAAACAGTCCGCCATATTGAATGCAAGCACCAGTCTGACCACAAATTCAATATTAATGTTTTTTCAACTTTATGTTGCTTAAGGCGACACTGTTGTAACGATGTTTATTTACATTCTGTTTTCACGACTAACCAATAAATTCACTATTGTTGTTTTGTCGTTTTTTCGAGGTCGTGTATT